>NC_142312.1:25105151-25256666 GCF_054855325.1 Carica papaya | reverse complement strand
TTGTTTCAAATTCTAAATTTGACTTATTGGGCATGTGTAAGCTCATTATTGTTTATTTACAGATATGGTGAAGCAGGAACCGACACATGAATTACCACCAATAGAATCCAACACCTAAGGATGCGGGAAGTGATTAAGTGAAACCAATACCATACATGTATGTTAAGAAAATATAAGGAAAAAGTTGTGTTTAATATTTTCCTTGTAATGATAATTACATAAGAGATGATGTCTAGATATATGATTACTGATAGGTGAGAATAGGTGGCATCGACACCTCGTCTAATTAAGTTGCAGGGCGTTATAGTTCCACCATCAAGTGGATGGACAATCAGAAAGGACTATCAGTATATTATAGGACATGTTCAAGGCTTATGTCCTGGATTTTGAAGGACACTGGGATGATCACTTATTCCTGATAGAGTTTGCTTACAACAACAGTTATCAAGTAAGTATGAGTATGATATCGTATAAAGCATTATATGGTCGACCCTGTAGGTCACCAATCTATTAAGAGGAAGTTGATGATAGAAAATTGATCGGCCCAGACATTGTAGATGAGATTACGGTGAAGATTGCCAAAATTAGAAAAAACATCCAAATAGCTAAAAGTAGACAAAGGGATTTGAAGTTTGAAACAAACGATCGAGTTTTCCTTAAAGTCACTTCCCTTAAGGGCATCACTAGATTTGGGAAGAGGGGAAATTTGAATCATCGGTTCATCGGATCATTCGAAATTTCAGACAAAATTATGATTTTTGCTTACAAGCTAGCATTGCCACAAGAACTATCCAGGGTTCATAATATCTTCCATGTATTAATGTTGTGCAAGTATAACCCTGATCCTTCGTATGTTTTATCCTACAAGCCACTTATACTATGGGACGATCTTTTTTATGAAAAAGTACTCATTAATATCTTGGACTGAAAGGAGAGGGTACTCTACAACAGGAAAATCCCCTTAATCAAAGTCCTATGGCAGAATTACTAGCATGACAAGGCTACTTGGGAGCTAGAATCAGATTTTAGGGCTAGACATCCTAAGTTGTTTAGTAAATGATAATACTTTTGGGGACCAAATTTTTTTTAAGGGGAGAAAATTGTAATGCTCTGGATTTAAGAAATACCTATTTAATTTTGAGGTAATAAAACATTTTCTATTTCTTCTCTTTAATTATTGTTCATTTTATTTCATATATTTTTATCTATTTATTTTTCTTTTGTTATCTTATTCTATTGTGGAACGAGTAATTAAATTAAATTTATCACGAAAATGTAAAAAATATTTAAGGAAATTCATTTTGGACCATTTTGAAGATAATTTAAAAAATTTGGGCACAACTATAATATAGGAAAGACCTATTTGAAAAAAATTGGGGAAACAGGGGCCATCTCACGAAATAGGAAAAGGTGGACCACCTTAGCAGCATGATGAACCAAAACGCACCACGTGGCGGTCGCATTAGCATGTGCTGCCATGCAAGAAGCCAGGTTGGCGATCTGCGTACCAAACATTCAATTAAACGACCCATATCCATTCTCGCCGGCACGGACGGTTGGATCACAATCCCACCTAGATTCAAATGAACGACCCTAATCAGCTACCTGGAGATCCGATAGCTGAGCGATGAACGGGTGAGATTCACTCATGGAAATCAAGATGGACAACCTGGATCTGCACATTGAATCCGCCTAAACATGCCCCGATTGGACGATCCACCTTTCGCCACTCAGGCCTGATTAAGCGGCCAAGATTAAAAGAAGATGGGTATTTAAACCCCTCCCTTGTTGGTTTAGAAGCCTTAGTCGACAAGGGATAAAATCAATGGACTAAGGGGTCGTTAGAGAAGACAAACTAGACGGTAGAGCAGGGTAGTGTCACCGTGCTGGAGACCAAATTGACACTAGTAAAGTCGATTTGTTTCCCTTTTCTCCGTAAAATCCTTTCCTTCTACGTTTTAAGCTGATTTCCACTATAATCCTGCTAGATTTGACCTAACTGATGGAGAGGAACGCTGGGGAAGAAGAACTAGACGGTGGAGCTCGGTTGCGCTGCCGTACCGAAACCCCAAATCAACCCTGGTGAGTTTTTTTGCTCCTTTTCACTGTCCTTTACGTATTTTCGTACCATTTTAATACATACTTCTTAATTCCACTAGAAAACCAAAAATATTTGAGAGTTAGGAGCTGCCGTGAGCCACAGTGGAGAGAGACGGTGTTCTGGTCTCCGATCCAGGGTAAGAATACTTCAATCCTCCCTTTCGTAATAGTTAACTGAAGTCGAGACTAAATAAAAAAAAAATAATAAAATAAATAGACATATTTATGTGTGTATATATATATATACTTAATTAAACTTAAATCTAATCTACATTGTGTGTTGTTTAATTCAATCTTCGAGGTTGCCGATGGAGCTAACAAACTCTTATTTATCGTTTTAGTTTATTTTGCCATTTTCTTAATTTATTGTACATATATTCTTTATTTTCATATTCATTTTGTTTTTATTTTCATTTTCTGTATTTATTTATCATTCAGTTCCTATCCCTATTCAGTTTATCAATCATGCTCTTATATTTATTTTATATGTTTATTTAGAATTGATGTGTTGATCATATGAGTTGAATTGTCGTTTTTCATTTCTTTTGTTTCATTTATCTTGTGAATGATTATTTCACTTCATACATTTCTTGTGTTTCATTTTAATTGTTTTATCGTAACTTTTATTAGTAGTAATGGTTCAATTCATTGAATGTGCGTTCTACTTGCGTCATTTTGGTTGAATTTTGATTTGTTCCTTGATGAGTAGTAGATCACGATTTGTATGTTTCTCGTTTTAGTGATGTACAGGTTTTATATATCGTTAATCTCTTGAATAATATAAAGTTATATATAATTAAATGTACGTTTAAACATGATGTAAATCAAGGTCTTACCGGTATCTTAGGAGATAGTGTATGAACTTGGTATATAGGGTAAATCCTATCGTTGACGTATCCTCAATCTCACGGGGCTGGGAGGTCTTATACCAGACGAGATTGGGAGTTAATTAATCACGTTCATATCAGACGGGGTATTAAGATGGTCTTTTATTGTGGCGCTCATTACCGGAAGGGATATGAGGACGATGGATGATTTGCAAAGGAAATGTTTATGTACTCACATGTAGTGAGAATTTTTGTGGGTCCTAACGATACTAGTAGTGGAAATAAAAATAATATGACAGAAATGAGGATGGTAAGTAACCACAGTTTGGGTAAGATGGTAAAGAATTAATTGTATTTTCGCTATGACCCTGAATGTATCTTAATGTCGTGCATGAATGTTGTTGATGAGAAAATAGGTAATAAAATGGTTTCCATAATAAAAATGAACGATGCGACTGCACCAGTATTGTTTTAATTAAAAATATGCCTATTGGTTATTTTATGACTTTTCCACAACCAGTTACTGTGTCGGTGGTAAGACTTTTAGTATTCTTATTGAATTAGTGTAGTTCGCTTCCTTTTTATTACCATTTCATATTAAAACGATTAAGACCTAGATCCCAAACAGTGAGAAAATAGCTAGGACATTATTCCTCTATGCTCTGCTAGATTTGAATTAAAGTTAATTATTATTTTGTAGTAATTTTCTCGTTTTAAGTTCTAAACATTCTAGTAAACCCTATTTGGGTATTCTAAGTTAACATGCAAGGAATGTAATCTTGTAGATCGAAGATCTGTAATTCTCTCGCGCAATAATAATTTCAGTATTACTATATTATTATGATCATGCTAGATACTCCAAATCCTTATTAGGAGTTTTGGGCTTTTATAATTATTGCATGCTAAAAATTAATTAAAATAACAATTAAGGTAGAAATTTTAATTAAATACAGTCCACGAGTACAAATGCGAAGTATATAAATTCACATAAGACAAAAGAAACCAAACTTAAAAAAACATAAAGTTATTTGTGAAAATTATTAATTTAGTTATTATAATTTATATGTATAGATTTTTTTGAAGTTTTATGAAATATACAATTAATATTTTAAAATTTTTTACACTTTAAAGTGGTTTTTGGAAAAGGTGATTTTTTAAAAATTATTTTACAATAAGAATTAAAAATTAAATTAAACGAGAAAAAAACGCTTGTTTCTCAAGAAGAGATAAGAAACATTCTAAATATTATTTGATTGAATAGATGACCAAATTCATTTTGGTTCGAATAAATCCTCCACTTTAAACAAGTATAATTTAATAAATCTAAATTTTTCGCTAAGATTTTGAATAATTATTCTAAATTTAAGTTGATTATGTTTCACTTTTTATTTGAAGTAAAACGGTCAAACAATTTTCAATCATAGTCTTTTGATCATCCATATAATATATAAATACAATTTTTTTTTTTTGTTTTATAAAACTGAAATCAAAATTGAAAATTAAATAAACCAAATTGAATTAACCAAACTCTCTACGTTACATTTTCTTATATATATGATATCGGACTTTCCACGCATTTTTGATGCATGTGCATGGAGTGTAAGGGGAAGATTTTACGTACCATGGGCGACACTTTTGGTAAGCGAAATGACATGTTTAGGTCCATGCAATGGCTCGGTCGTATCTACACTAACAGGGTGCTTGAAGGCTCCTTTAGACCCGTTTGCGATCAAAGGTGATACATGGATTTTGTTTCAATATGTAGGTAATCTGTTTGTCACTGGTCGTGGCATTATGGATTGCCAAGGACCATTGGCTTGGCCCTATAATGACTGCCACAAGAACCCCAATTGTCATTCTCTTGCAACAGTATATCTATATTCATATCTATATCTATATACATCGATTTTGTATTATTTTCACATATAATAATTATCTTCAGTTATGTATACAATATGATGGGTTTGGATACATGCAAATGATGGGTTTCAAGTTTGTGAAGCATTCAATAGTAATGCAAATGAAATCAATTAATAGTCAAAGTTGTAATACCCGGCCCCGAAATTTGATCCGAGATTAATTTTAAAATTAAAAAATATATAAAAATATAATCTTGAAATTTATAAATTTTTCTTTAATGTGAAATTAGAAAAAAATAGGTTGAGTATGAAATTAAAAATAATTTTAAAAAAAAGAGGTGAAAATTTGGGTTCGAATGATATTTTTGAATGAAAAATCAAAAACTGGGGGTCAATATGCAATTAAAAAAAATTGTGCCACGTAGAATTGCCCAGTCAGCAACCCCAACAAATCGAAGCGCACCATGTGGCAATGCACGCTGATTCGGTGCTATGCGGGAGGCCACACTGGTAATCTGCGTGCCTGCGATCGGACAGCCCAGATGCATTCCTGCGTGCGTGGATAGTCCAGATCCATTCCCTCATTAGGCGCGATCGGACGATTGCGATTAAACGCGATGAATGATCCAAATTCGTTCCCTCTTTAAATACGATCATACAGACGAGATCAAAACATGATGAACAGTCTAGTTTTATTTCATCTTTAAACGCGATCGGACAGTCGAGATCAAACGCAATGAACGGTCTAAATTTAAGGGAGACTGGTATAAATATCTCGCATCATACCGAACTCAAACCCTAGCCACCAGCTTCTCGCCGGAGAAGAAGAACCAGTCGCCAGATAAGGAAGCCGACTACCGCCCACTGTCGGGCTGGAGTCCCCTTCGACCACCAAAAAAGGTAAAAATTTTCCTATCCGCTCGGAATTTGATTTCGAACACCTCCATGACCAAATCAGATAAAAAAGAATGGCGGATGAGCAAAAAACCGTGGGCAAAACTCGAAACTGCCTCTGATGAGCTCCTTCTCATTTCCCGTTTCGTGCGATTTTTCCATAATTGTGTTCACCGTTTTATTTTCTACAGGTTGATTGAAGAAAAATGCCCAGCCGCGAAGGTGAACCGATGGAGCCGCCGCACCGAAAAATCCAGCCATCGATAATTTTTTATTTTTTGATTTTTTTGGGCCTACTGAGACCCCCCTAACGTGTTTTATTGCAGGGATGGGTATAAAACCGGCCGAAACGGGTCAAAATTGGCCAAAAAAAGCCAGGTCGAGGCAAACCACCATTGCAGCGGTGGTGCTGTTGCCGTGTCAGAATTCTAAAATTGGATGAAAAAAGTTTTTAACACCGATTTTGAAATTTTTAGGTACGTGAAGCGTGTTTTAATCTCCATAGAAAAATTCAAAAAATTAGGGGACTGCCAGTAGGTACAGTAGAAAGTTCAATGTTTTGGATACTAATTCGGGTAAGAATTTTTCACCTTATTCCCTGTTATGAAATTAAAACTTAATAATTGGTAATATGATATTTTATGTAATTTAAAAAATTTTGAGAATAATTACAGGTTACCAATGCAGTTGGAAATCAGTTAGTCATTTATTTGTTGCCCTGATTGACTGATTGTTGAATTTACAGCTTTAAATATATGATGATATACTAGAATGGTTAAATGATTCAATTGTGCTTCATTGATATATATATTACTTGTCTTGCGTGATTTACGATTGATTTGTGAAATTGGTAATTAATATGTAAACAAAAAATTATTTGATCATGTAAATTAATGAATGGTAGACTTACTGGATAACTTGAGAGATGGTGGACGGACTTGGTACTTATGAAATCCTACAGTGAATGTTGCCTCATACCAGACGGGGTATCAAAAAATGATTTTTTGGCACTCATATAGGACGAGGTATGGGAACGACCCGATTCACCCTTATATCGGACGGAGTATTGATGGATGATATTTTTGTCACTTATACCGAACGGGATATAGGGACAGCCGGTTTGTTGATAATTTTGGATATGGGTTCACGCGTAGTGGGACATCCCTATGGGCCCCCAGAGATACCAATAAGCAAATAAAAAAGAAAAATTGTTCTTGCTCACTTAAATATGAGGTTGGAATGTTATTTAAATTATTATCTCTATAGGTCGATTTTGGAAATCTCGCAACAGTAAATACATACAATAAATAGTTTTCCTTATAATAAATGAATTTGCTTAAATCAAGAGCTCTATTAGTTATTTTTATGATTTTTACCAACCTTCAGTTTATGTATTAGTGAGTAGTGTGATATTCTTACTGGGTTAGTGTAGCTCACCCTTCCATTAACTATTTCAAATCAAGAGGACCAAGACCCAGATCTCGATCAACAAGAGAGTTATGAATAGTTTACCACTCGGACCCCTTCAAAAGCTAGTGAAAGTCGTCTTAAGATACTCAGTTATTTGTCTCTTGTTCATTTCTTTGATTTTCATTTGTTCTTTTAGAAGGGACATTCTCATAGCCCTATTGAGTATTTTAAACGATTGTGTAAAGAATGTAAACCCTAACTCTATTATTTCACTTCCGCATTCAATTTATATCTTTATTTTCTTTTAAGTTACGGGCCTCTACAATTGGTATCAGAGCCGCTTTCTTCGGAATTATTCCTTATACAAAGACTTAAAAACACCAAATACGAAATATCTTCGAACCTTTCCTTGTGAAAAATAAGTACAAAGACACGAGGAGATGATGTCCTTTACTGAACAGGGCTGTCTGAGACGAGTCGCTTCAAGAGGATGTCGATCGACTCTTCAAAATTTTAGAGAGACTCATCTCTACCCTGTAGGTCAGGGAAGAGAGGAGGGAATTGTCTGACCCTTCTACCACTTCCATAATATGAGTCACCCCTACAACGAGAGGATCTAATGCCACCTCGATGTAACCCGGCTCCTCCATTGTATCATCTGACACCGTCACAATACAATTTGGAGTCCCCACTGTATCATCCGACACCGTTAGAGGGCCACTCGGTCCCTCCCCAGCAACATCCCCTCTTCCATAGGACTTGGTTTCACCCATGATGGACATGATAAAGATTGACAAGGGAGACCCTGATGTATCTCTAAGAATGAACTGGTTAGCGACGTATCACACCACTATGGATTATTTTTACAAGAAAAATTATATTTAAGCCTCCTAACGAAGAGTCATTTGCAAGCTAATAAAAGTTTTAAATATTATTCTCTCATAGTAATTTTCTTATTAAATGGTGCTTTAATTCGATTATTTTTTCTAACTAGGCAAACCTAAGAAGGAATTTATATTTGACAGATTCTGGTTGTTCAAGACCTCCCAAATGCGTTTCCTAATGAATTACCCAGACAACCAGTGGACAGAGTAATTGAATTCACCATAGAGCTTTAGCCAGACACCCAGCCTATCTCGGTTATCCCTTACCGCATGAGTCGTGCTGAGATGGAAGAGCTGAGAAAACATATCAATAAATTACAAGATAGTAGATTCATCTGACATAATGTGTCCTCTTAGGATGCTGGAGTCATATTTGTAAGGAATGAAGATGAGACATTAAAGTTATATATTGATTACAGGGGATTGAATAGAGTCACGATCAAGAATAACTACCTCTTCCCCAAGATCGATGAAGTCTTTAATCAGTTGTAGGGTGCCCAGGTCTTCTCCAAAATAGACCTGCATTCAAGTTATAATCAGGTAAAGATTAAGACAGAAGACATTCCCAAAACAGTTTTTCGAACTAAGTATGGATATTATAAGTTCCTGGTAATGTCATTTGGACTAACCAATGCACCAGTCATCTTTATGAATTTGATGAATAGGGTTTCCAAACAATTCCTAGATCAGTTCGTCATCGTATTTATCGATGATATCCCGATCTGTTCAAAAAGTAGAGAGGAACATGCTTACCATCTGACTCAGAGAAAAGAAGTTGTATACAAAGTTGAGTAAGTATGGGTTCTGCCTCGAGCAAACTAACATTCCTAGTGTACATCATATCAAGAGACAGAGTGTCAGTGAACTCCGAAAAAGTTGAGGCAGTGCTCGGTTGGGAGAAATTGATATCGGTCAAGCTGATTCATAGCTTTCTAAGGATGACAGGTTATTACTGCTAGTTTGTAGAAGGATTTTCTAGCCTAACTGGTCCTTTAAACTCGGCTCACAAAGAAGAACGTCAAGTTTGAGTGGAACGAGAACTGTGAAATGAGTTTTTCAGAATTAAAGAAGTAGTTGACTACTACACTTGTGTTAGCATTGCCGAGCGGACAGATGGATATACAGTTTATAGTGACGCCTCATACCTGGGGTTGGGTTATGTTTTGATGCAGCATGGGAAGGTCATAGCCTATGGGTCCAGGCAGTTAAAGAGTCATGAGAAAAACTACCCTACCCATGACTTAGAACTTGCCGCGATTATCCATGCCTTGAAGACTTAACGTCATTACTTGTATAAGGAGATTTTTTAGATTTATACCGACCATAAGATCTTGAAACACATATTTACTCAAAAGGATCTCAACATGCATCAGAGACGATGGATAGAACTTCTCAAGGATTACAATTGCAATATCTTATATCACTCAGACAAGGGCAACGTGGTAGTCGACACACTCAGTAGAAAAAATACAGGTATATTAGCTCACCTAATGATTTCAGAATGCAGGGTAATAGGGGCCGCACAACCGGTATGACTTCAGAACTTGAGGAGAGTTACATATTTGACCCACCTGACTGTTCAACCTGAGTTGATATAGAGAATAAAGGAAGCCCAATCTGCTGATTCTACCATAGTAGCCATCAAGAAAGATGCAGAACAGGGAGTAAATTTAAAATTTCGAGTCTCTGCCGATGGGTTACTCAGATTTTAGGACATGGTGTGTCTTTCATGTGACAGTGAGCTAAAAATGCACATCATGACAGAGCCTCATAGCTCAAAGTTTATCATACATCTCAGAAGCACGAAGATGTACAGAGTATGCGACATTGATTTTGGTGGAACATGATGAAAAAGAGAGGTTACCGACTTTGTTTTTAAGGGTCTGATGTGTCAGCAAATCAAGGCAGAACATCAATGTCCAGACGGGCTACTTCATCCATTACCGATTCCATAGTGAAAGTGGGAATACATCACAATGGATTTTGTGACAAGATTGTCTAGGACATGCTCGGAACATGATGCCATTTGGGTAGTTGTTAACCGACTCACCAAGTCTTCCAACTTCTTAACCATCAAGATGATTGACCCATTGGATAAGGTAGCAAGAATGTATACTTGGGAGATAGTCAGGTTATATAGAGTGCCAGTGACAATAGTATCCGACAGGGACCCCAGGTTCACTTCTTGATTCTGGTCTAGTTTTCAGCAAGCCATGAGAACGAAACTGTCTCTTAATACTACATTTCACCCATAGACTGATGGACAATTAGAAAAGACGATCGCATACTGGAGAATATATTTCGAATTTGTGTTCTTAACTTTGGGGGCCATTGGGATGATTATTTACCCTTAATAGAGTTTGCCTAAAATAACAGCTACCAAGCAAGTATCGATATGGCTCCATACGAGGCGTTATATGGTCGCCTATATAGATCACCAAATTGTTAGAAAGAGGTGGGTGATATGAAATTGTTCGGCCTAGATCTTGTGGAGGAGACTACAGCCAAAATAATTAAGATAAAAAAGAACATCCAAATGGCTCATAACAGACAGAAGAGCTATGCGGACACCTGGATGAGGGATTTGGAATTTGAGAAAGGTGATCGAGTGTTTCTTAAGGTCATTCCTTTTAAGGAAATCAGTAAGTTTTACAAGAGGAAAAAACTAAATTTTCAGTTTATTTGGCCATTTGAAATCTTAAACAAAATTGGTACCGCCGCCTATAGACTGACACTACTTCTAAAACTATGTGAGGTCCATAACGTGTTTCATGTGTCCATGCTACGCAAGTATAACTCAGACCCCTCCCACATCTTGGCCCACAAGTTCTTTTCATTCAAGGAGGATCTGTCCTATAAGGAAGTACCAGTGGGCATTGTGGACCGAAAGAGTAGAGTACTTCGCAACTGGAAAATTGCCTTCGTTAAAATCCTATTGCAGAATCACACACACAGAGAGGCCACATGGGAGATAGAGTCAGACTTCAGAGCCCAGTATCCCCAACTGTTTGATTGAGTGAGAGGGAGACAAATTTGAGAGAATAAATTTCCTTTAAAGAGGGAGAGTTGTAAAACATAGGCCCGAAATTTGGCCCTAAATTAATTTTAAAATTAAAAAAATATATGAAAATATAATTTTAAAATTTATAAATTTTTATTTAATGTAAAATTAGGAAAAAAATAGGTTGATGATGAAATTGAAAATAATTTTGGAAAAAATGGATAAAAATTTGGGTTCAGAGAATATTTTTGAAAGAAAAATCAGAAACTAGGAGTAAAAAGACAATTAAGAAAAATTATACCATGTAGGACCACCCAGTCAGCAGCTCCGACGAAACAGAGCGAGCCGTGTGGCAAGGCACGCTGACTTGGTGCCACGCGGGAGGTTAGGCTGGCAATCCGCGTGCCGCGATTGGACAGCCCGGATGCATTCCTGCGTGTGTGGATGGTCCAGATCCGTTCCCTCCTCAGGTGCGATCGAACGGCTATGATTAAATACGATGAATATTCCAGATTCGCTCCCTCTTTAAACGTGATCGTACGGTCGAGATCAAATTACGATGAATTATTTAGATTCATTTTCTCTTTAAACGCGATCGGACAGTTAAAATCAAACACAATGAACGATTTAAATTTGAGAGAGACAGGTATAAATATCTCGCATTACACTGAACCCAAACTCTAGCCGCTAGCCTCCCGTCGGAGAAGAACCAGTCGTCAGATAAGGGAGGTGACCGTTGCCTACCGCCATGTCAGAGCCACCTCCGACCGTAAAAAAAAATAAAAATTATCCTATAAACTCAGAATTTGATTCCGAACACCCCCATAGCCAAATCAGAGTAAAAAAACGGTCGATGAGTCGAAAACTGTAAGCAAAATCCAGCAGCGCCGCCGAAGGCAAAACCCGAAACTGCCTCCGATGAGCCCCTTCCTGTTTCCTGTTTCATGTATTTTTTCTACCATTGTGTTCACCGTTCTGTTTTCTACAGGTTGACTGAAGAAAAACTCTTACCTGCGAAGGTGAGCCGGTAGAGCCGCCGCACTGAAAAATTTTGTCGCCGGTGAGTTTTTATTTTTTGACTTTTTCAGTCAACCGAGGCCTCATGACCTGTTTTCTCGCAAGGATGGGTATAAAACTGGTAAATACTAGCCAAAACTGGTAAAAAAAGACCAAGCCAAGGCAAACTGCCGCCACGTGCGGCAGTGCTGTTGTCGGAACACGGTGATGTCGCCCTGCTGGAATTCTAAAATTGGCCAAAAAAGGTTTTTAACACTAATTTTGGATTTTTTGAGGTATTTTTAGGAATGTGAAGCGTGTTTTAATATTCACAGAAAAAATTAAAAAATTCGGGG
Source organism: Carica papaya (assembly GCF_054855325.1). Classification (NCBI taxonomy): domain Eukaryota; kingdom Viridiplantae; phylum Streptophyta; class Magnoliopsida; order Brassicales; family Caricaceae; genus Carica; species Carica papaya. The sequence continues at coordinate 25,244,339 of NC_142312.1, read as the reverse complement.
ACCGCCAGTAGGCGTAGTAGAAAGTTCGATATTTCAAATACCAATTCGGGTAAGAATCTCTCACCTTATTCCATGTTATGAAATTAAAACTTAATAATCGGTAATATGATATTTTGTATAATTTAAAAAATTATGAGAATAATTATAGGTTACCAATGGAGCCGGAAACCCGTTAGTCATTTATTTGTTATCCTGTTTGACTGATTGTTTAATTTATAACTTTAAATACATGATGATATACTAAAATAGTTAAATGATTCAATTATGCTTCCTTGATATATATATTACTTGTCTTGCATTATTTACGGTTGATTTGTGAAATTGATAATTAATATGCAAACGAAAAATTATTTAGTAATGTGAATTAATAAATTGTAGCCTTACTGGATAACCTGAGAGATTGTGGACAAACCGGGTATATAGGGAACTTTACTATGAATATTGCCTCATACTGGATGCGGTATCGAGGAATGGTATTTTTTGCGCTCATACAGGATGGGGTATGGGGACGGCCCGATTCACCCTCATACCGGACGAGGTATTGAGAGATGGTATTTTTGGCGCCCATACCAGATGGGGTATGCGGACGACCAGTTTGTTGACAATGTTAGATATCGGTTCACGCATAATAGGACATCCCTGTGGCCCCCAGGGATACCAATAAGCAAATAAAAAATAGAAAGTTCTTGTTCTTGCTCACATGAATATGAGACTGGAATGTTATTTGAGTTATTGTCTCTATAGGTCGATTTTAGAAATCTCGCGACGATAAATATATGTAATAAATAATTTTTCTTATGATAAATGAATTTACTTAAATCAAAAGCTCTATTGGTTATTTTTATGATTTTTACCAATCTTCAATTTATATATCGGGGAGTAGTGTGATATTCTTACTGGGATAGTGTAGCTCACCATTTTATTAACTATTTTATATCAAGAGGACCAAGATCAAGATCCCGATTAACAAGAAGGTTGTGAATAGTTCACCACCCAAACTCCTTTAAAAGCTAGTGAAGGTCATCTTAAGATACTCAGTTATTTGTCTCTTATTTATTTCTTTAATTTTCGTTTGTTCTTTTAGAATGGACATTTTCGTAGTCTTATTGGGTATTTTAAACTATTGTGTAAGGAATATAAATCCTAACTCTATTATTCTACTTTTGCATTCAATTCATGTCTTTATTTCCTTTTAAGTTTCGGGCCTTTACAAAAGCACTCACTTTAATTTCTTTACATGAGATAATGTTAATGCGAGCAACCTTGTAATATTAGCCCCTGTAGACAGTCCAAATACAAACGGGAATTAAAAGCGCCAACTCAAAGGGGATGGAGCTTTCATCTATAAATATCAACAACTGGTGATGATTATATATCTATGCTCTTAGGCAACTCTGACATCCACATCTCTCAAGTCTATTGTGGACATGGACATGATATCAACATTTGTAGCTTGGGCAAGATTCCGCGTGATGAGGATGTGTAGAGGATAACAATCATGAATTCTTTCATCTTTAGCATAAATAATAATTTGAGGATAAAAAATGGCTGATGCAACTTCTGCCATTGTTGTTTTTAATATTACATATGATGACATTCTCACGAACGATGTTGGCACCGCTATCAATATTGATCAATAATATTACCCATACCTACCTTGCGATCTCAATGTAACTCAACACTTGAAAGATGTTTCCTTATTTCTTTCTCGTAGTTTTAGTTTAATTTAATGGTGGTTTTTATGGTATGTTGAAGTTAGTTTTTTCGATGCAAATAAGAGATTTTACCTTCAGTAATATAAGGGGGTCGATAACTTTAAAAATGGCTTTTAGTCTTAAATATAGCTAGAGATTTTCATGCCAGAACATAGTATTTAATGAGATTAATCTAATCTATCGAGGAGATAAGAGACTTGCAAATTTAACCTATGAGAATATAAATAGTCACTGTGTGACACTCCTAAATGGTTTATACTATAGAATTATACACTATTCATTCTTTCACCCTTAAACAAGATATTTATAATTCTCTAACCAAATCACACCTATCCATTAGTTCAAAAAGAATTCTATTCCTGTACAGTGAATAACTTTATAATCAAAGAAACCATTCAACTATCACCCTACACATAGAAGTTCCAACACTATTCCAATACTGTAAGTGTACTACTATGTCTCATCGTGATTGATAACATCTTGTTACTTTGAAGCTCGGTACTCTGTTGCTAAGCTCCCCATTTTCGGTTCCTGCCTCAAAGCATATGAAATAAGAGTAATGAGTATGTATAACCCAATAAGATGAAATTTGGAATTAAAACTAATGAATGACAATTAAATGACCTCCCTCCTTACTATCATTTCCCTTATTTCTATCATTTGGTTTTTCCTCCCTTGATAACTATTAAATAACAAAGCTACTCCCTCCTAATCCCACCTAACTCCTTACCATTAGCTCTTCGTTCTCCCAACCACATAACAGACTCATACTCTACCCCTTTTGTTTTAACCACAACACCTTACCAACTCGACACCATTTCGATAGGTCCCTATGTGATTTCCATACACCCTCTCAACAAACATTGGTCCACCAAGACCACACACGAATACCCTCGCTGCCTCTTGGGGCCCAGCCGCAACAGCAAACACAATCCTCATATTGACCGTTACATGGCTCCATGCACTACCGCACCACAATGTCAAACACACATTGCTATTCCCGCGACAACTACCACTAAATAGCCCCACTAAACTCCACCAACGTCGGCCCAACAACCTCCTACATACCTAACCAGGAGAGTGCCTCATCGACCACTGAGTGGTCATAAATACAACATGCCACTACTCATCATATTAGAACATCCATGTTTGCAAGCATCGGCCAAAGGCCTTACACACAACTCACACATACGCACACACAGCATACTAGAATCCATAAACACCGACCAAGAGGCCTCTCACACCTAAATACCTATACATACACACACCACTGAGAGCTCAACATCGCCACTGTATCACGTAAACCTCACTCCACCTATAGCTTCACACATACGGTCCATGAGCCAGCATCCCTACACAACAGAAGGTGTCACCCTTGACAAGTAGCCTTACATACCTACCACTGAACCAACACTCGTCACCAATCTCCAGTATACTTATACCTATACAACAATGCATCCCACTCTCACAGTTACCTTCCCCTCGGTTACACATAACTCATCATCCACAAGCTCTGTTTCTATCCTCACAACACCTCCTATTCACTCCTCTCCCTCACATAACTGACTGCCCACACGTACACTCCTCTCCATAGCTTCCTCCCTCTCTTTTCTTAGACCTAGGCTACTCCTGCATTTCCTCAGCTAATATTGTGCCTCGAATTCCATCTCCTTAAAGAGGAGCACCTCCATTAATTTGCACACACAATGTCACAGAGGTTTGTCCTAAATTAGTTTAGAAATTCCAAATTTCTCTTACCTCTTGCTTCCCTCATTCTCTATCTCTCAAAGCTACCGTAACCTCACCTTCTTCCCAAACTTTCGAGCAGTTCTCCTTCTACACTCGCCTCTGATTATTGCCTCTCTCGCAATTGTCTCCCTCTCTCACTCCTGCACTCTCTGTTTTCCCTTTCTTTTCTTTATTCTCCCACCTTCTCTCTGCCCGACACCCCTTTTTATACCTATCCCAACTGCACATCACAACCGTTGATTTCGCCCACCTCATCCTCACTGTTCATCTCACCCTCCCTCACAGATCTAGGCTATTACACACTGTGAAGGAAAAATATATTGGTCCTCTTGCTTTTGTTTGTAATAATATGGTTGACAAACTGATTATATTCAATTTATTAACATTATTGTAATTATTTTACTTCAAAATTATTATTGTTAATAATAATAAAGTCTAATTCTTTGATTTTGATGTTGCTTATATATAAATGTCAGAATTCATTTAAATGATAATTATCTGTGAACTATATAACGAGAATAAAATTACAAGAAGATCATGATAATAAGATTGATATATTTTCCATAAATATAGTTTATTAAGTTATTTATAATAAGATTAATATAACATAGACAATACTAAAAGTGAATAGAATAATACATGATGATGAATCAATTGGATGATTTGGAGATCAATCTCTTAAACAAGAAATGCAAAATAATTTCTGAAACTCCTCTATTTAATCTAATAACTTTCACAAATTGCCGACCAACATTGATCATATTACTAGAGTTATATCACCTAGGGCTATTTACAAATAAGAAAATCCTAATAAACAAGTGAGTCTTAATACAAACCATTTCATACAGGTAGAAGGTTATAGATAACAAACAAGGTTTTGAAAAACCTTATTAATCTTTTATGATATTTGTACAGAAGAGAAAAACCCTAAAGATTTATTGGGATATTGAGACATGATTTGAATAAAACATAAGACCTAATGATGGTGGAGATTCAATTAGATTTGGAGAAAGCAATAACTCTATTGCCCCAATTGCGAATTCTATATGCAAAAAGGTTGAAGAATTCTATGTAATTATCTAGAGGTTAGTTGATTTTTTATGAGTGTAAATTCGTATATAGTTTACTCATATTTCAAAACAATTGAAATGGATTTGGTAAAAAAAAATATGTTCATTATACTAAACTTGAGTCTTAAAATTAGCTCAAGATACACTGTTGTTGTTGTTGTTATTGTTATTATTATTATTATTATTATTGTTTAAAAAAAATTCACAGTAATTTTTTTAACCATTTTTTGGAGACAAATCCCGAATTAATTACCATCTTTTAATTCGTACTAAAAAAATTGCCATCTCTTTGAAACTTCAAATCAGGCTGATCTCCAAATTGCAACCCTCTAACCATTAGCATATTTACCACATATATACATATATATATTAATTTGAAAATGAAATAATAATTAATGTCTTTTAGGGTGATATATATATAGTTACGCTCTTAATTCATAATTAATTATATTAATAGCTGGTTTTCTGATGTTTTTATTATATATATTATCTCTATAATTTCTCTTTTAATTCAATAATATATCCCACATTAATTCTCATTATTCGAAATTTTCACTTATTTTTTCCTAATGTATAATAGCTTAAAAATGGAAATTAATTAAGCATAACATTTTTATATTCATTTTATTATTAACTCCAATTATTCTATAATTAATGGGATCAAGTTACCGTACTTATGGAAGGAAATAAAATCAAATTTTTATTATTGTAAATTCACATATATACATATATATATATATAAGAATTATTTTTCCAAATTTTAGTGGGTCTGTTGACACCATTTAATTAAGCAATTTTATAGATTTTTTTTAACTGGAAAAAGAAACAAATCACTAATTAATCCAATAAAAAAACTCATCATATATATTCAACATACCATAAAAAAAAAAGCTAATAAAAGAAATTAATTATCATTAAATCACTCTACACATATACATAAAGAAAGATAACCGAGTCAAACTTATCATTTCAATCAGTAGATTAAAAGTAAAAGATCACAATGGCCAGGATTATCTTGGGTTTAAACAATTGTTTCATTGCTAGGGTTTGCTTATCAACATTCTTGTTTTTATGTCTCACAGAAGCTGCAGATCTATACGTTAAAGTTTTTGATGTAAGAAAGTATGGTGCTAGAGGAGATGGCAAAACAGACAACACCAAGGTAATATACATACATATATGTGTATATTTGTTGTATGGGTGATATTGAATTGTGAATATTTGTATATGTATGTAATATATATATTGTGGGTGATGTTGAATTGTGTATGTGATGAATTTGCAGGCTTTTTTGAGTGCATGGAAGGAGGCATGTGAATGGAACGGAAGAGGAAGAGTTTATATACCAGTAGGAAGATATTTAGTTGGTGAAATATTATTTATGGGTCCATGTAAAGGCTCTCTCTCATTTTTCATTAAAGGAGATTTGAAAGCTCCGGCAAACCCTTTTTCCATCAAAGGTGATACATGGATTGCATTTAGGTATATTGATCATCTCGTCGTCACTGGAGGCGGCACCTTGGATGGCCAAGGTCCCTCTGCTTGGCCCTTCAATGATTGCCACAAAAATCCCAATTGTCGTCCCCTTGCCACGGTATACTTTTATTGGTTCGATTCAAGAAATTCATATTTTTATCAATTATTTTTAATAAGAATTCATACATTTTAATATAATATTTAAAAAAATACACAAGGAAAATATAGTCTGATTTAAACTCGTATATACAAATTCAAATTTTCATCAAATATTTTTAGTTAAAATTCATACATTGTGATACAATAGAATACAATTTTCAAAAAAGCACACATGAAAGTACAGTTTAATTCATACATTGTAATATAATATAATACAATTTTTATGCATTATAGCACAATATAACACAATTTTTAAAAGAGTACATATAGAAATACTGTTTGATTCAAACTTTTATGTGGATAAATGCAGACAATGGCGTTCCAGTTTGTGAAAGAGTCAAAGTTGAAACGAATAAAATCCCTGAACAGCAAAAACACCCATTTCAGTTTCTTCGGCTGTGAAAACATGAAAGTGAGCAACCTGATAATATCAGCACCGGCAAATAGTCCTAACACAGACGGGATCAAAATTGGCATGTCAAATAATATTGAATTTTCGTCACTAAATATTGGCACCGGTGACGATTGTATAGCCATGCTTTCAGGCATTTCCAACATAAACATCTCTAAAGTCCAATGTGGACCTGGACATGGAATCAGCATTGGGAGCTTGGGAAAGAACCCGGGTGAACGAAATATAGAGAGAATAACAATCAAGGATTCCACCATTTCTCATTCTAGTGATGGTCTGAGGATCAAGACATGGGCCGATTCAATTTCCTCTATTGTTGTTTCTGATATTATTTATGATAATATTATCATAAACAATGTTGGTACACCGATTAATATCGATCAACAGTATTGTCCGTACCCGCCTTGCAATCTCAAGGTAACTCTATATACTCTATTTAAATTTAAATTTTTCAATAAATTTATATATTCATCAATATATAAGTAATTCAAATTATATATATGTATAATACAGATTTAATTCAATATATTGTGTTTTTTGTAGCCGGGTTCTACCGTGCAGATTAAAGATGTTACATTTAGAAACATAAGGGGGACGACTAGGTCGAAGACAGCGGTGAATCTGAAATGTAGCAAAAGATTTCCGTGCAAGAACATTGTACTGCATGATGTTAATTTAAGCTCTCGAGGACCGGAGGGACCTGCAAGAACACTGTGTGAATATGTAAATGGCCGTAGTTACGGCAAAATGATCCCTCCGGCATGCTTTTAGTTCTGCAACTCGACCATGGTCTTTAATATTATATACATAGATATATAGTTAGACTGGTGGTAGTGTACGTAGAGAAGTTTCAGGTGGGTACGTGCTTGTAATTCTCTGCTTCATGACAAGTTTAGGGTTTCATGTTTTTAGCATGTATAGGTGGAGGGTGGGGGTAGTGGTGGCCTTACATCTTCTTGTTCATGGTTTTGTAAGGTTGAGGGGTTGAGGAAGATGAAATCTGAACCTTTGAAATGTAATGACCATCTCACTATTAATGATGAGATTGATTCGTGATTTGAAAAAGATAACATGAATGCTTGGAATAGTTTCTTTAAATATTTTACTTGGAAGTCATAAATTGGAGAAGAAAATTACCAATAATGACATTATTTGAATTTATTAATTTTCCTAATTTGAGATTAAAAAAGAGGAAACAAATAAAAAGTAATGACCAGTTTTTTTATAAAAATCTGTGTAAACATAATTGAAAATTTTTAATTTATTAAATCTTTTGCTCATGATTAGTAAATTTGTAATTGGTATATTAGATTAATTTGCAATTGAGAATGCTTATTGACACCCTCAAATAATCTACTAGAAATTTTCGCCAACTGAATTAAATGAAAAAAATAAACGTTAATCAAAATTTCTTTTATCATACGTACATTCAGTATGTTATATAGATGAAACTCATACCAAGTAAAATTAAGAAAGAGAGAGAGGGTTGGGGGTGGGGGAGGGGGAAGGGGAATCGTGGGGAGTTCAAGTGATTCTTCATAAATGTTCAGGATGAACAATATCTTATAACCAAGGTTTCCCCTACATAAATTCTTCTTAATTAATTCTTCCGCGTGTGTTTCTGTGTATGTGTGCGTATATATATATATATATATATAACACCATAGAATGGAACTTACACCAAGTAAAAATCAAGAGAGAGAGAGAAAGAGAGAGAGTCTTTTAAGTGATTTCTAATAAATGTTCAGGATGAACAATTTCTTATAACTAACGTTTTCCCTTTATATAATGAATTTAAGAAAAGTCAAGATTATAAGAAGATTAACATAATACAAACACCCTATGCCAAACATAACTGTACCGTGCATGTAATGTGCCTGCACCTAGAAGTTATTGTAAAGACTGGTTTGCCCGCTCTCCAAAAACAACCAAAAATGATTGTCCTACTCATGATCCGGGTTCCTCGGTATATAACCGAGCATTCGGTCAGTCTCTATCTCATCTCAATAAAGTCAAAAATTGAAATTCAAGTATGCAAGGGGTATACAGTGGAACCAAATTCAACATCAATAATATCCCCCTAACTACTAATTTTCTCATCAGTTTGTATGACTTTGGTTACCAAGTCATAAGCCGAGTTTGAAGTACAATGAAAAATGAAACTCTTTTGAGTTTTAGAACTCTGGATCCACTGCACAGCCATGAGCATACCAACAGACAATAAAATGAGGGAAAGGTAAAAAAGAACTAGCTAAGAAAATCTCGAGTTGAGATGCTGTCGAAACAAAAGGATGGAATAAGGTAAAAATTAACAAGTTGGGGCAGTCTGGCAACAACTTCAATTTGAAGCATGTCATGACAAGTTCATTCACAGGAAGAAGACACCCTTGCGATGAAAAAGATGGAAATATTGAAACAAATGCAAGTTTCACCACCTTTCAACACGACAAAGTTACTTTCACCATGGGATCACCCATGTCTGACAATGGATCTCTGGACTCCATCCACTAGTTAATGTAATGCTGGGCGGGCAACTCGTGGCCTCACAGGTGTCTTTGAAGGACTTACCCTGAGAAGTAACAAGGTGTCAGACATGGAATCACTGGCTAAGTCAAGATTTTCGAGAAGAAAGCAGTGCAAATTTTGTAGAATCGGTTCAGGATTCCAACCTGATGGGCTGGGTTCCCAACACCATCCCGCTACAGTTCAGTGCAACAATGGCGCTTTCTGCCTGTTCATAAAAATAAAGGGACAAATTTAAGCAAGAGAAGGCACCATTTTTCATCATGAAACATATGGTTTAGCAGCCACAGCTCCCAACCTATGTAATGGGTGAGCATACGGTTCTGGGTTAGATTCATGATGTCAGCCTGGGGGTCCAAGGCCCCCAATTAATCAGCAACTATTTTCAGAGAACAAACCAGCCTTATTAAGAGAGTAAAATCAGCCTTAATATTAATTAAAAGGGACACAAGTTTGCAAATTATCATGAGCTGAACTGAATTTCAAGAAATATTAAAAGATGCAAGGAACTAGTTTCTCCAAAACAACAACTTGAAAGATCTAAGCTCCTGCAACCTCAATCTTTTAATAAAATATAATAGTTTAGGATCCACTGGCATCTCAGAAATGAATCCTTTTTCTCTAATGTCCAGTCTAAATGATACCTATTATTCAACATATTATAAAAGAATCAGTAATTAGTAATAGTTATGAATTCTATTTTCTAAGCCACAGTATATTTTCAGCATATCATCTCTGACTGCGTATTAGGTAGCAGTAAAGACACAATGCAGAATAACATCATTGAAAAGTCAAGCGCATGTTTATATGTCTGTGTGTGTGTATACATTTCCTTCAGGCATTCTGAAAATGAAACAAGGCTAGAGCCTTTAATCCTTGACAAGATGATATCTTTCTACTTCAGGCCATTTCACTTCTCTTCCTAATCAATAATTCATCCAACACATCACAAGAAGCTCCAGCCACAAGTTCTCAACATTCAGTCATTTTAATCCTTAGCAATTACTCAACTGTGTCTTCTATGTGAATTTTTATCAGTCTGGAAAGAGTGTGTAATTTGTACTTAGGTAGGTTTAACCCACACCATGAAACTCCACCAATAGAGCAGTTGCCAACCAAGCTACTAAGTTCTATTAACCCTATACATGGATTAGTTTACATACAAACAAACCATAAAATATTCAGCATATCTGTACATTTACTTACAAACATAATCACTATCCAATAATGAGCAAGATTCTATGCTGTTAGGATGATTAATACATCTAAACAAATGCCATGAAGGATACATTGGTACGAAAATTATCTCAAATATCAACACCACATAAAACAATAACTTTATACATCTATCAGCTGTATCTTCCCTATCAAAAAAAAAAAAAAAAAAAACAGTTTAGTTTTCAGCATTTTCAATTGAAACAAATCTAGGGCTAGAAAAAGCATTGATTGATCAACACAAAACGCATAAAATGATCCATGCATATGAATGTAGGATGGTTATTATCATTAAGGAAAGGGAACCTGCCAGTGACTTCACTATATGTCCCTGAGAAAGTACAACATTCCACAATGTCCTTACGGTTAAGAATCAGCAAATTCCTCTGGTCGGTCTAACATATCACTAATTAATTTTTTTTTCTTTAGAAACATATCTTACACTGTCTTGATATTCTTTGTTTTTCTCTTCATCCGTGGATAACTATAGAATGATCTAGGAAGCAATACTTGATGTGAAGAATAAATGGTTTTCTTGCTTTATTTTTTATTCATTTTTCTAAAAGTTATAATTTTATTAGGATTTTATCTATTACACATCATCAAAAAAAGAAATAACATGAATATTCTTGCAAACATTAAATTAAGTCAAATTGCAAATATTTGGCAAGCAATGGGCATGCTTAATCATCTAACATGATTCTCTTTTCTTCTCGGCAGAAATAGTTTATGAGCCTCGGTATTATTTGTATTTTTCTCTTTAAGCCCCTATTTATTTTTTGGTCTATCTGAGTTCTATACTTTTAAATTTCTACCAGATTCATTCTTTGATGTAACAACTGTTTATTGGTTGTTAACTCTTGGTACTCACGGTACACGTGGCTATTGATGTGTTGAAATGATGATAGGAATCCTAATTTAATCCAAACTAAGTTAAAAACTTTATTAAAAAAAGATTAATCTCAACTGCTTGGAGGTGTCAGGGCAAAGAGGGTATGGGGCTAAATGTGTTAATCTCATTTATGATGTGCATTATATAAGAAATCACAAGGAATAATCCAGCCTGAGGTGGAACTCTTTTAGAAATAAATTCGAAAATTTGTTATAGAAAAATAGCAAAAAATAAACATTTTCTATCACTCTATTTAACATGGGAAGCTCAGGGAGCAAAAATGAGGCAAGAATTCGTATTAATGTTGAGGATTGACCCAAATCTGTAATATCACCATGTAAACAGAGTGAAAACGAGGATCACTAGTAGTTATGGACACAGGGATGGCTACCTATTAATGCACCTAACACATAGTGGGTGAGATGAAAAAGAATTCATAATTAATAGACTGGACGAGAGTGAATAAAAAATCATAAACTTGCAAGGAGTATAATGAGAGTATAAATTTTAGTTACATGCCCACCCTGTCCTGCCCCACTAATTATATGTATATGATTAGATATTGTTAATACATATACTTACTACATTTTTAATTTTATTATTGTTCTTCTTTCTTGTGAACAATTTTTGGATATTAAAACAAGATTAATGTGATAATACATAGTTCTAGTAGATGATTTTTTTATAACTAGTTTGAATATATTATTTAATGTTGTATTTTTATGAGGTTATTTTGTATTTATTGTTGAATTTTAATTATGCTGAAATATTATTTGAAATTATATTTTATTTTGATTCATGTTTAAAAGTTCTAATTAAATTTTAATAATTTATTTGAATATTTTATAAATTTTTAGGATAAAACAAAAGTAGTAGGTTTTCAAGTGTGAGGTGGGTGGAGGGTGAATGGGTGAAGAAACGGATGTGCACGGGTAAATTGGGCGGATGCTAGATAGAAATGTGTACCTGTGGGGCAGGTGGTGAGCAAAGAATATTTTACCCAAGGTGGGTATGGACATATATAGATCTTCTAGCAAGGCAGGTATGGGAATAGACAAATCTTCCCCATACCTCGTGCTCATCCCTAGCCAATAGAGGTTGTCATGCCACACTCTATCCCTCTTTTTCGGTTCATTGTGGTGGTTATGTGGACACTTAATAGAATGCTTCAAATATAGAAGTGCTAAATTTAGGAGAATGGAAGGAAGTCATGGAAGTCTCTGATCCACTCTTTGCAGACGAATCATTCTTTTTGATAAACCAGAAAGAGAGGCACTTTCATATATCAACTTTATTCTACTGAGTTTCCAGTTGGCATTTTACAAGTTCAAAATCAACTTAGTCAAGTCTTAGATTGTTCCACAGGGTGATAACATATGTAAGGATGCAGAATGTCTTTTCCTCGATAATACTTTCCTGAGTAATTATTCCCCTACCCTGTCAGTTCTCTATAGGGATCTCTAGAAATAACCATGCAAATTGTCCTCCCAAAATATAATAAAGCTAAAATGTTTCTTTAACAGGATAGACGAAGAAGATTTTTCCAAGATCGGGCAGCAAAATTGTTTATTGCTGTTGAAACATCTTCTTGCTACCATTGGAAGCTAAATACAAGGACTTAGGGATTTGGGACCTATCTTGACCAAGTTTGACAAAAGTTGGCTGGTTGGAGAAGAAGACAGTTGGTACTTGTCCAAGAAAGTGAGGTTAACCTCTACAAGAGCATGCCATTTGGAGCTAAGTTGAAGGACATATAAAAATTTGGGGAGGCTATCTTGGCAAAGTTAAGGGAAAAACTGGCTCGTTGGAAGAGGGAATGCTATCTAAGATAGCTTAATATGATTTTCTCTTCTAAAAGCTTAATATGATTTTCTCTTCTAAAGTCATATTCTAGAATAATAGTTTGCCAATCAGATGAACTGATAGATCCAAAAATCTGTACAGCAGTTTGTCAATCTGTTAATAAATACAAACTTGAATACAATGACTTTACACTTCAATCCTGATCCTCTCTGTATTTTCCACAACGATTAACCAGATAAGACAGGCTTCATGGCAATCCTACCTTAGAAATCAAAGTTATCCATATTCATCACAACTCAAGGGTAGAACCTTACCTGATACACAAGTATCATTTGATTAAAATTGTCAAATTCGTTTCTCCATCTTCAAACTCATCAATAAATCCTAGATATGGATACCAAAAGTGACCCTATGTTTGCATAATTGTCATCACCTTAGAGAAAATGAAATATCAAATTGCTTCACCATGAAGAATAACAGTATGCTTTGCATATTTAAGCAGAAAAAAATTAGTTATAAGGTGCACCTGGAGGTAAACAAACTTTTATTTCTTTTTTTGGAAAAAACCATAATGACAATCCTTAAGAACAATCATACATTATTATAGTCGTACCGCCCAAAGAACTTTATCCATGAAACAAGAAGGTGCATCATCATGTTTTGACATGAGATCGAGCTCTATGTGCGCATTTCTAACTAGATGAAATGAAAATCCCACACAAATGGATAGCATAAACAAAGACAAATTTCAACACACACCCCTGAGCTAAAAAGAAAATGATTGTCACAAGACAACAATGTGAAAAAAAAAAAAAGCAATTTAAGAATAACACCTAAATCCAATAACTTCAAAGGTTTTAAGAAACAGGAGACAGGAGTTAGGCAAACACATTGGAGTCCAATTTTGGTTTAGAGAAGTTACTCATGTTTACTGAGAAATATCTTAATTTGAACAGGAGAGCGAAAACTTTATTAACATGTACTTAGCCCTAACAAAGTGCCACTCTCGCACTTTTCAATTAACTACAATCTTGCAAAAAAAAAAAAGAAAAGAAAAGAAACTAAACTTACCATTGCAAATTCAACAAAAGCTATGCGAGTGGAATGCACATGATCCCCTAGAAGCCTCAAGCGGGTAACCTATGAATATAAGATGATATCAACTATCTCAGAACTCTTCACAGATGTTATTATGATTAAGAAAGAAAGTAGATCAAATTCTGGGTTTTGTGCCGACCTCACCACATGCTGATTCAAAAAAATTCTTGACATCAGCTTGAGAAAGCTGCATATCCAACAACATATTTCTAGGAATTAATCAACTAAGCAAAAATTGAATTAAAAGAGTATATATACATGTAGATGGCTAATATTCATTGATGTACTAGCACAAAACATTCCCAATCAATTTCACAGCATGGTCAGAAATGTGTAAAACAATACTCAAGCATTCATATGAATTGGAAATAACAATTTACCTTCTTGTCAATGTTTGTACAATAAACTGTCCTTGTACACATTTCTCTTTCATCTTCTGACTGCACTTAACGAAAAAAAGAAGCAAGAAAGGAAAGTCATGTCAAACTTATAAAAATGCAACCTCAAATATTTCCCAGATCAAGAAGAATATATTGTGAAGCACCATGCTGAAATTAACAGGACCTTGAAGGTGATTAAGTCATACCCTTGGAAGAAAGACAGGGTTCACAGGAAGGATGGCAGTTTTTGAAGGTAAGACCCTAACTGGGTAGAATCCTAACACTGTCCCACCTAGGTTTAAAGCAGCTTTTGCCCCATCTGTTCAAATGAATTCCGTTAAATGTGAAAAGTACGAATTAATGTACATCAATCAGATGCCAATAATTTTCAAACGGACTTTCAGCACACAGCAACAAAAACTTACGCTCATCAGCAAACTCTACGAATGCAAAGCGAAGGACTGAATGAGGATCACCACAAACTCGGCAATCAACAACCTTAATAAACAAAAATTTCAAATCATGTTGTTAGTATCACGCACCATATCTAATCTATTAATCACCTCATCAAGTAAAGAATGATGGAATTCCATGCAAGACAAGAAAAACAATATTTCATTTACCATAGTTGACAAAGTATGTAGCATGAAGCCTCTTAATTCCTATTATACAATAGTAATAATGAAAATATTGAACGTAAATTTCGAGTTTGGGGCAGCTGATTGGAAAATGATCATCCTGATCACAATAATACTGATTTGTAAGTTTCTAATTTAGTCATACAGACGAGAATCTAAGGAATTCATTATGCTCTGATTGTTATATGGATACCATACTAAGATAATAAGATTGTTACACTGATTTGTAAGTTTTGATTGAACCACTTACGTCGTTTGTATAACAAATTCCACTTATTGATCAACCCAATTAAAAATGCACCGTGATCTTAATGAAAAAATCAGAAACCAGAAGCTAGAAACAAGTCAATGCTAGCATTTGCTACGACATTTAAATTGAACTGCATTCCAGAGGTGAAAAGCCCAGGAAATGACAGGAGGAAGTATTGTGGATTTTTAAATAATGATTTTGCCAAGGTCATTTTTTTTTTAGAAGGATCCTTTTCTTAAAGCCACTCTTAATGAATCAAAAAATGGAGAACAAACAGAGCTTGAATAATGAGTATACCAGAAGTTTCAGAAATATAGAAACCTAAAGAAATGCCCAACAAGAATATGATAATAATCCAAACACAATGTCAAAGAATTTATAGTATAAAGTGAGAAACAAAATGGGTCTTTCACTTTCAATTTAGTTTCAAGATGATTTTTTATAAAAGCAAAATAAAAAAAAAATAGTGTCAATAATGTCAAAATGGGTCTTTCACTTACTTGCCCACAACTACTAAATAAGCCAGCAAGCCGCTCTTCAGTAACCTAGAAAGTGAAAATGACAAGAAATGAGAGTTTTAGGCCAGTGATACATATTAATACATTTGAGAAATAGGCAAGTACTTGGGGAGATAAAAAGAAGCACCATCATTTCAACTTACGTTCTGGTCAATATCCGAAACATATACCGTTCGTCTAATACTATCTTCTCTTTGGGCTCTGGAAGATCTCCCATTGAGCCTCCTCCTCCCCTGGTTAAAGTTATTTCTTCTCTGGAAAACAAATCAGTAATCTCTCAACTACAGAAAAGAAAAACAACAACTGCAATGGTTATAAACATTGACAACTTGCACGGTAATTTCTTCAAAATCTTGTGACAATAATTTCTGCACAACACAGAGAGAGAGAGAGAGGGCAAGGAAAGAAACATTCCCATCTGAATCAATAATTAGACAATAATTTGACCGATAAAAAACATAGCTATAACCATTAAAAATAAAACTGGCAAGTAAGACCCCATAGGTTTCTAGTACCAAGACAAAACCAGCTCAGAAGAAACATGAAGCAGATGCTCAGACAGAATCCCATACGATTGCAGCATAGAATAATACAGTAAAGCCAATTATCCACCCCATACCAAAAAGCAATTTTACACTGTATTTAAACTATATCAATCAACAGTTGACCCCAAAACAATCATAAGCGCAGAAACCCAGACACCGTGTATATAAAATCACACAAAAAATTCAACAAACAATTAACATCACTAGAACCCATTTCTGCACAACACACACAATTGAGCTTCTACGTGATAAAACATCTGGCTGACTGATCTTTAAAAATTAAACCAAATCCATTATTCAGTAGCTAGCCATAAAAAAGTGAAATTCTCAACAAAAGTTCAACGATCATGAGTACCCTCCGATTATTGTTGTTGGGGAGAATCTCATTGCCCGATTGCTTATTGGCAGCGGGAAAATTGTTCACCGACAACTTATCGTTGCTCTGATTAAGATTTTTGTGATTGTAGGAAGACGGGAAAAACTCTTTGGCTAAAGGATTCAGCTTCGTGAACATATCCACAAGCTTCTGCACACTGAATTCGGATTCGGGTTTGGATTTAGAATCCAAATTCTGGTTGTCGTTGTTGCTGCCGGTGCTGCTGTTGTTATTGTTGGCAGACTGAGCCTGAGCCTCTGCCTCGCCTGGCTTCTCAGCAACCGCAGCCATAGTAATCAAAAACTGAGAATCAATAAAGGAAACAGCTAAAAATTTTGGTCTCTCGAGGGCGTCTGTTATCAGTGGAAGAAGGGGAATAGAGGGAGATTCGGGTTCTTTATCTGAGAATTACTGCCTATAAATGAGACCCATTTGGATATATATTACACAAAAAAGGAAAAGAAATGCAGACAGAAATATAAATATATTTATATACCAAGAATATATACTTGAAAAGAGATAAAGAGATAAAATAAGAGAATTTAGGGTTTTGGGGAAGAATGATCAAAGGTGGAGAGAAGAAGAAGAATTGGGTTTGGGTTTGGGTTTAGACTCTCCCCTTATTTGGCCTCTTCTCCTGGTTTCTGGTCACAGAGTTTTACAGAGAGAGAGAGAGACAGAGATGGAAGCGTCTTAAAGTTAGGAACTTTAAAAATGGAAATAAGTAAAGATGAGCCGAGCAGCCAAATAGACCCTTCTTTCTCTCACTCTGTGTTATTGAGAATTGAGATTTGGATATGTCATCATAACTGCTGCTCCATAACTATTTGGGTTTGTTGGGATTGTAATTTCTCTTTTTATTTTTTTTTTCTTTTTTAAATTTAATTTTTTGGTTTTTAAATATTTTATTTATTTAAAATATTTTCTTTCTCAAATACTACACATATGTATTAATTATAATACAGTATAATACAAGGAGGCACACAATTGAATTCAAAATTATAATCAAGATTAAGAAAAATACATAACCAAACTAAACAATATAACTTGTTATAAATTGAAATAATAACTGTTGCCCTCGGGTTTGTTGGGATTGCAATTTCTCTTTTTATTTTTTTTATTTTATTTTATAATTTAATTTTTTTAGTTTTTATTTTTTTATTAAAAATATTTTTTTTTCTAAATATTATACATATATATTAATTATAATATAGTAAAAATACACGAAAACACACAACTCACTCGAAATTATAATCAAAATAAAAAAATATATATACTCAAACTTAAAGATATAACTTGTTACAAATTGAAATAATAACTGCTGTTCCATAACTATTTGGGTTTGTTGGAATTGTAATTTTTTTTAGTCTTTTATTCTTTAAATTTTATTTTATTATTTATTTTTTAAAAAATTAATACTATTTATTAAAAATATTTTTTTTGTCAAATATTACACACATGTATTAATTAAAAAATAGTTAGAATACACAAAAATACATAACTAAACTCGAAAATATAATAAAAAAGTACATAATTAAACTTAAAAATATAACTTATTATAAATTGAAAGAGTAATTGTTGCTACATAAGTAATTGGGTTTGTTGGTGTAAAGGCCAGAAACTTAAAAAAAATAAATTTATATCTTTAATGCGGAATCGAATAATAAAGTTATAGTTTACATTCTTTACACAATAAATTAGAATGTTCAATAGGATTATAAGAATATCTCTTCTATATTTGTTCATGAAAAGATAAACGGTAATTAAAAATAAATAAATAGATATCTTAGGGGTTAATCTTCACTAACACTTAAAGGGAATCTGGGAGATGAACAACTCACAACCCTCTTACTGCTCGAAATCTGGATTTTGGTCTTCTTGATTTGAAATGGTTAATAAATTATGAGTTATACTAATTCAGTAATAATATGACACTAATCACTTATACGAAAAACTGAAAGTTGGTAAAAATTACAAAATAAGTAATGAAACTCTTGATTTAGGTAAATACTTTTAACTTTAAAACATTTTATTCCGTACTTACCGTTTATAAATTTTTTTCCAAAATCAACTTATGAAAATAATTAACCAAACGACATTTTAATTTCATACATAAGATCAGCAATCCTTCATTTTTAACTTACTTACTGAGACCCCTGGGGGTTCATAGGGATATCCCTCTACTCATGGACCTAATATCAAAATTGACAAGTAACTCGGCCGTTCCCATACATTGTCCGATAATGGGCGTCCAAAAACACCATCGCCTCGATACTCCGTCCGATATAAGGGTGAAGCATATCTCCTAAAATCCTTCTGCTATAGGACTTCTCAGTTTCGTCTGACTGAGAAAATGTTCACGGTAGAATTCTCTATGTACCAGGTCCGTCCACCATTTCCCAGGATGCTCATTAAGTTTTCATTTATTTAGATTCTCATCATCCAAATAATCACCAAAGTATACCAACGTCTCATTTTATTTTCACTGATCAATTTCAACGGCATTTAAGCAAGCAATATAGTTTATCATAATTAATCATCAGGTAACCAGATAACCAAATAAATAATGCATGAAGAATCAAATAAACTAGATAATCGAGAAGATCATAAAAACTATCAATCTAAACATGCACAATATAATAGTAAGTAATATAGGTAGTACAGAAAAATAAACAAGAAAATCAGAACAAATATGAACTAATCAGTTCCGACTCCACTAGTGACTTGTTATATTCTTAGAATTTTTCTAATTTTTCACAAAATATACAATTATCGATTATTTATCCTCAATTTACCATAACAGAGAATAAGGTGAGGGATCCTTACCTTACTTGATGTTTCAAAACGTCGTGCATTCTACTACGTCACTTAACAGGTCCCAGATTTTCTGAATTTTTCCTGCGAGAATTAAAATACTTATCACATATCTAAAGATACCCCAAAAATTCATAATCGATGTTAAAAATTCTTTTTGGCTAATTTTAGGATTTCGGCACGGCACTACCGCCGTGCTTCGGTGCTGGCTCTGCCGCCCACGTTGGGATTTGCCTTGATCTGGCCGATTTTGGCTAGTTTTACACATATTCCTGTGAAAAATACGTTAAGGGGTCTCGGTTAGCCAGAAGATCAAAAGAAATCGAACCTACCAGTGAAAGGGTCTCTGGGTACGGTGGCTCTATCGGTTCTCCTTCGCGACTGAAGTTTCTCCTTCAGCTAACTTGCACATAAAAGAACGGTAAACATAATGGTTGAAAATTCATGTCAAACGAATAACGAGAAGGGGTTCATATGAGGAGTTTTAGAGTTTCGGCTGCGGTGACTTCGCCGGACTTTACCTACAGTTTTCGACTCACTCGTCGTTCTTTTTGCTCTGATATGACCACAGAGAGACTCGGAATCGAATTCCAAGCGGGTATGAGAGAATTTTACCTTTTTTGGCGGTCGGCGGTGGCTTTAGTGCGACGACGGCCGGAGGTCAGTCTCCTTCTCCAGTGGCTGGTCCTTTTTCTCCGGTGAGGGCAGGTGCGGCTAGGGTTAGGGTTCTCCTGTGACATGATATTTATATACTTATCCCACGTCGATCTGGGTTATCCATTTGCATCGACGTAGAGTGAAGAGAATTGTCTGATCGTTGCATGTTTAGGCCGACTGCATGAGCGAATTTAGGCCGTTTATGACAATTGATCTCATCCTTCCGATCGCACATAAGGAGGGAATGCATTTGAGTTATTCACATACGCGGGATTGAATCTGGGCCGTCAGATCGTTGGGCACAAAGATTGCCTGCGTTACCTATCGCGTGGCACCGACGTCAGCGTCTTTTGTCACGCGGCATGCTCTGGTTCACTGTAGCTGCTGACTGGGCTATCCCGCATGATTGAATTTTTTTTTTTTGCATTTTGATCATCTGTTTCCAATTTTTCTTTCAAAAACACCCACAAACTCAAAATTTCACATATCTTCTCCAAAATTACTTTCAATTTCGCCTATAACCTATTTTTCTCTAATAATATAATAAAATTGAATTAAAATAATATTTTTAATTATTTTTATAAATACAAAAATTGATCATGAGACAAATTCTGTACTTCAGAATTACAGTTGAGATTGTAATCTTCATTTTTTTTATTTTTTTATCTTTTTAAATTTAATTTTATTATTTAATTTTTTTTATAGTTTTTCTTTTTTTTTATAAAAAAGTAATTTTTTTTCTAAATATTACATATATAAACTAATTACAATACATTTAGAATACCCGAAAATATACAACCCAAATTGAAAATATAATCAAAATATGGAAAAACACACAACCAACCTTAAAAATATAACACATTATAAAATTGAAAGAATAACTATTTCGGTTTGTTGGGATTGTAATCTCTCTTTTAATCATTTTTTTTTCTTTTTTAAATTTAATTTTTTAATATTATTTATTAAAAATATTTTTTCAATATTGCATATATATATATACTAATTAATATACAACAAGAATATACGAAATCACACAAATAAATTTAAAAATATAACTTATTACAAATTAAAAGGATTGGTTTGTTGGGATTGTAATTTCTCTTTTTATCTTTTATTTTCTCGTTTTAAAAGTTAATAATATTATTTAACTTTTTTAATTTTTTAATATTTTTATTAAAAATAAAAAATTTTAAATATTACACATAATAGTTACAATCGGTCAAAATATATGAATTAAACTCAAAAATATAAACAAAATACAAAATAAAAACACATTCAAACTTAAAAATATAACTTGCTATGAAATAAAAGAAGTAATCAATAAATTATTAATTAATTTACTATAAAATAGTTAATTATGTAATAATACAAACATAATCCTTTTATTATTTTATAGAATAAATTCTCATTTTCTTTAAATCAACTTTTAAGAGTAAGTAACTCTTATTTGCACTTTTCATTCTATATTTTATCAAATTTTAAATAATTTAATATAAAACTAAATTTCCCTTTATTTTTTAAGATATGTGTAAGAGATTCATTGAACTTTAAAGATGTATAATGAGAAATAATTTTCTCCTTTTTTACCGGATAAGGATAAATTTATTTTAACTCAGTTTTTAATTTTACTTGAACTCAAAATTTATATTTAACATGTTTTATTATATTCATCAAAATTTATAAATTTAAAATTTTATTTTTTAAACTTTTTAATGAGTAGAAAATATAATTATTTATTTAATATAAATATTAAATTTAGTAACTAAACTATTAGCTACACTTATTCTCAGTAGAAACAAAAAATAATTAGTATTTCATATTTAGTTATTGTTTAAAAAAATTAAATAAATATTTCATAAAATTCAATAATAATTATCCAATAAAAGTAAAGCCCAAAATTGTTTTATTTAAAATTAAGTCCCGTATTTTTGTTAATTACTTTTCTGATTTATTCTTAATAAGAGTATTTAGTGAGTGATTAGTTCCCAATCCACCATTTTTATATTACTCCACTTCCTTGATATAATTATATATATATATATATATATTGCTTGGGAGGTGAAACAGGGCACTTGGAGGGAATAATAACATAACAAATGGTGTTGTTGGTTTTGTGGGGCCATAAGTTTTGTCTTCTAGTGAATGCTTTTCAGTGGCCCAAAATTCCTAACATTTTATGCCTATTTGTTTAGGTTATATGATTTTTTTTCTTTTAATGAACTTGTTTGGAGATGTAGTTATAAATATTTAATCTATTTTTTTTTAGTTTCAAATAAATTTATATTATATTAATGTTGATACATTATTTTTAAATTACAATAAATACAAAAAATATAATTTAACTAAAACCCACTATACAATTTTTTTTAATTAATTAATGTTAACTTTCAATCATACATTACTGTGTTTAGTTTTATAAAACATCAAATGAACTAAAAAATTAGTTTTATCTATTAAAATTACTAAAAATTAATCAAATCAAAATTTTTTAAATATATTATATTTTTCGGATTTTTAATTTGATGGTATTCGTGATTTGTTACTTGAAACTTCAAAATCATAATAATTTATAACTTTTGATTGTAAATAATAAATATTTAATATGATAAAAAATTATCGGCATTATTTATGCTTTTAAAAATAATTTATAACTTTTGATTGTAAATTCTAAATATTTAATATAGTAAAAATGATCTTTGTGATATTATTTATGCCTTTAAAAAAATAAAATATATACCTTTTAATATTAAAATTATAATTTTTTGTTGTAAGTCTTAAATATTCAATATAGCAAAAATAATCTTTGTGATATCTATGCCTTATATATGGGTGTCCTTGATATAAGTTCTTGGACTTGCATAGGATGGACATGGTGGAAACTAAAATTTTTTATCTAATAAACTCTTAATTAAAAGGTAAAAGTTTTTTAAAAATTAACAGATGTGTGAGTTATAATTAGTTGTCATTATTCTACTTTAAAAAAATTAGTAATCACATAATGTTCTTGTGATAACTTAAAAATACTCCCGAATTAATATATTATGTTTGACATATTTAATTTAGCTATTATATGTGTTTTAAAATATATAATAAAGTTAATTATATAGTTTAGAGTCAAACATAAAAATAATGAATAAGGATGAATGAACTATAATAAGCATAAAGAGGCATGAAAAAAGGTAGATACTTTTTAAATAAAGTGGCATAATAAAAAGTGGTAATGTAACAGCCCCGGAATTTTAAAATGAAATATGTGTATTAAAAAGGTCAAATGTGGAAGCGTAATAAAAATTTTGATTAACATTCCTTACACTAAAACCAAAAACGTGCTCAAAGTATAAAAGAACAAACTAACTAAAAGAGAAACTCGAAAATAAAAGCTATAAATATAATTACGGAATCTTCAGGCGTCCCCTTCGCCGTCTTCCTGCGGAATGGGCTCGGGAACCACGTCTTCCTGATCTGAAATGGTTAAGTAAGGAGTGAGGTACACTAACCCAGTAAAGACATCACTTTACCTCACTGCCACATGAGTAATGGTGGGTAGAAAACAAAAACGACCAATGGAGCATAATTTGTAATAAACCCATTTGTTCATAAAAACATTTACTTTCTATTTATCTGGTGAGATCCATAAAACAATACACAAGCAACACATTATCATCATCACGTTATCACATAGACTTTATAATACAATATTTATCACGCGTTTGCATTTCAATCTTTAAACAGCATAATTCCTCTTTACCAACCTACTAGTATCCATGGGGATCCATAGGGGTCCCGCTACCCGTGAACCCTTAACATTTGTAATCAGATTCCAGGGCCGTCCCCATACCCCGTCCGGTATGGGCGTAAAAACTATAAACCTCAATACCCCATCCGGTATAAGGGTGAAACGGGCCGTCCCCATACCCCGTCCGGTATGGGCACCAAAACACATAAGGTCTCCATACCCCGTCCGGTATGAGAGACCACAATCCCGGTAGGGCTCTCTACGGACCCGGTCCGTCCACCATCTCCCAGGATATCTAGTTAGGCTGACCACATTATATAATTATCAATTTACATAACCTTTCATTCCCCTTTTTCCTCAGTCAGCATCATCAAATCACACACAAACATGCAAACCGGTAGTTCACGCCAACAAGACAACACACAACATCGGGTTCTCAGTCATTCAGTCCATAATCAATGAAACAGTGATACATGCACACGAAACTATGAAATAAAAACATCAGACATCATACTGCATTTAAAACTGTAAAGTAGAACAAACAACAACTGACCGACAAATACACTAGACTCGGGCTCCATTAGCAACCTTAAACAATTTCACACAGCTATTGATTCATGAAATACCATTTTATCATTTATTGCACTTTAATACGGTGATAGGAAATAGGGTGAGGAATCCTTACATATTTTCGGGGTCTGAATACGGCTCTACAGTGCGCCTACAAGCTGTCCCTAATTTTCCCTGAATTTTTCCTGGGGAACTGAAACGCACTACTGGTACCTGCACGTGTCCCAAAAAAATCTCAAATTAGACCCGGGGCCCCTTTCGGCCAATATCGCAATTCCGGCACGGCAGCTCCGCCGTGCTTCGGCGACGGCGATTCGCCTCGGGTTGGCCGTTTTCGGCCGAATTCGGCCACACTTACATCGGTCCCTGCGATAAAACAACCCTAGGGCCCTCGGGGGGCCAAAAAATTACGAAAAATCGAAGCTTACCGGCGGTCGTGCTCTCGGGTGCGGCGGCTCTCCAGCGAGGTTCGTGTTTTGGTGATTTGGCTCCGATCAACCTGTAGAAAAAATAATGGTGATCACGGTGACATAAAAATTGTATCAAACGGAGGCTGGGAAGGGCCTCATCGGAGGTAAAAATCGAGGAGGGGCACGGCGGTGCTGCTGAGTTTCGGCCGTTTGGCCAGGAGTTTGGCTCCGATTTGGCCACAGGGGAACTCAGCATTGAAAAATGAGTCGGGGTTATGAAATTTACCTCGATCGGCAGTTGGAAAACTCCCCGGTGCGGCGGCGGGTGGCGGCGGCCGGCTCCTCCGGCGTCTGGTTCGTCTTCTCCGGCGAGGGCTGGCGGCTAGGGTTTTTGTGGTCAGGTGTGGGGGGTTTATTTATACCATTTGCCTTTTAATCACAGCCGTCCATCTTGATTTAATCTGAATCGTTCGATCGTAATTTAATTTGAATTAAATCTGGGCCGTCCATCGTGATTAAATCTGGACCGTCCGTACTTGATTGAATCTGGGCCGTCCGTGCGCGTGCATCTGGGCCGTCCGTGCGCGCGGGGACGCATCTGGGCCGTCCGATCGCGCGCACGCGGATCGCCCACGTGGCCCGTTCCCGGGTCGGCGTGGCCTTGCCACGCGGTAGGTCCTGGTTGGCCAGGGCTGCTGACTGGGCCGCTGACGTGGCTGCTGACGTGGCGCTGACAGGGCATAATTTTTCTAAATTGCGTTTTGACCCCCAGTTTCCGATTTTCTTTTCAAAAATAACCCCAAAATCCAAATTTTCACCCCTTTTTTCCCAAAATCAATTTCAATTAAATCCAAATAATATTTTTACCCAATTTTATCATTATTATTATTATTATTTTTATTAAATTAAATTAAATTAAATAAATCAATTAAAATTCAAAAATTATAAAATAAACTAAATAAAATAAATTAAAAATTAATAATAATAATAATAAAATGATAAAATTAGTGGGTGTTACAGGTAACTTTTAGATAAAATAATATAACGAAAAGTGATAATTTTTAAATAATATGATATATAAAAAGTGTTAACTTTTAAATGAAGTAACATAACAAAAAGTATCAACTTTTAGACAAAGTGATATATGAAAAGTAGTAATTTTTTAGATGAAGTGACATGTAAAAAAATATTTTAGATAAAATAGCAAGTGAAAAGAACTTTAAGATAAAACGGCATGTGAAAAGTAATATTCTTTTAGATGAAGTGACATGATGAAATATGACAATTTTTATATAAAATGGTATGATGGAATGGTGACAACCTTTCTCTTGTGGCTCCTCACTCCTATAAATAAAGGATGAGAGAAGAGAGGAAGAGACATTCTGGATGAGAGAAAAATAGTGAGAGACATAGAGGTGAGGAAAGATGAAAGAGTACGAAGTGTGTAATTTTTGAGAGTATTGTAAGGTTTTAAATAAAAATATTGGGAAAACTCTGCTAAATTCATAAGAGTAAAGGAAGAGGAAGAGGAAAAAGAAGAAGAAGAGAAGAGGAAGAAGGCTCACGGTCAAAAAAGGTTATAAACCATTAGAAATGTAAGTCTTTTCTTAAGGTTTGAAATTCGTTTTCTCTTTAATTTTTAGGATTAATTTTTAAGTATTATGTTGGATATTTTTGAGTTAAGAAAGTGACTAAAAATTATTTAGAAACTACCGAATTTTTGAGAGAAAAATGTCATAAATAAAGTTGAAACTCTGACAGAATTAAGATTACGACTGCTAAAGACCTAAGGTAAATAGATATTATGGATTCATAGCCTCGTAATTTTGAAGTATTTTATGTATTTTGAGTATAAAAATGTACAAATATTTAATTTATCTTTCGTATTTGCTAAGTAAGTATTTGTTAAAGTTTTATTTTGATGTAAGTGTCATTTCGCTTTATGTTTTCGAAATATGATTTTGACATGTGTGTATCACTCATTATGGAAAAGAAATATTTCGAAAATAACAACATTTTGTTATGCTTTAATGTGGCCGTACATAATGGTTCTATTTTGGGTGTATTGACGAAGTGATAAGTGTGTACTCATACATAACTGTTCTGTATTCGGGTGTATGGGAAAACAGTTTGATCTACGTGCTCTAACCATTTCATGTTCGGGGGGTAATAGTGCTTCAAGGTACTCATATATGTCATCTTTGTTCGAGTACATGAAAAACTAGAGATAAGTATTTGTGACTACGCATAATGTATGGTAACTGATTGATCATCCATAATAGTGATGAAGTATACAAGGAAGTAATTATGAATCTTTTTTTTTAATTTGTGCATTCGTCTTTTGATTCGTATTTATTTCAAAAAAATTATATAATATATATTTTGTTGTGTGTAAAGAAACTATGTAGCCCCCGGAAAGGAGGAGGAAAAAAAAAAAAAAAAAAAAAGGGAGGCCACGTCAGCAGCCACGTCAGCAAGCCCGGTCAGCACCCGACCAACCAGGGCCTGCCACGTGGCAAGACCGCGTCACTCCAAAAGGAGCCACGTTGGCGATCCGCGTGGGTGCGATCCGACGGCCCAGATCAATCACGCGATCGGACGGCCCAGATTCAATCGCACGGACGGCCCAGATTCAATCAAAAACGAACGGCCCAGATTAAAACAAAATGAACGGCTGTGATCAAAAGGCAAGGGGTTATAAATAGAACCCCCACACCAGACCACAAACCCTAGCCGCCAGCCGCTCGCCGGAGAAGACGAACCAGAGGCCGACCGCCGCCACTCGCCGCCGCACCGGGGAAATTTCCGACCGCCGATCGAGGTAAATTTCATACCCCCGACTCGTTTTTCCCCACTGATTCCTCCTATGGCCAAATCGAAGCCGAAATCCCGGCCAAACGGCCGGAATACGCGGCCGAAGCCCAGCGGCGCCGCCGCGCCCCCTCTCGGTTTTTGCCTCCGACGAGGCCCTTCCCGGCCTCCGTTCGATGCAATTTTTATATCACCGTGATCACCATTCTTTTCTCTACAGGTTGACCGGAGCCGAATCACCAAAACACGAACCTCGCCGGAGAGCCGCTGCACCCGAGAGCGCCGCCGCCGGTAAGCTCCGTTTTTCCGTGATTTTTGGCCCCCCGAGGGCCCTAGGGTTGTTTTCTGACAAGGACCAATGCGAGTGTGGCCGAATTCGGCCGAAAACGGCCGAAAACAGTCAACCCGAGGCGACTCGCCGCCGCCAGCGGCGGCGCCGTCGCCGGAGCACGGCGGAGCCGCCGTGCCGGAGTTGCGATTTGGGCCGAAGGAGGCCCTGGGCCTAATTTGGATTTTTTTTGGAACACGTGCAGGTACTGTTAGTGTGTTTCAGTTTCCCGGGAAAAATTCAGGGAAAATTAGGGACAGCCTGCAGGCGCACTGTGAATCGTATTCGGATCCCGAAAACAGGTAAGGACCCCTCACCCTATTTCCTATCACGGTATTAAAGTTCAAAATGATAAAACGGTATTTCTTGAATTAACGCATGTGTGAAATTGCTTAAGGTTGCTAATGGAGCCCGAGTCTAGTGTGATTGATGATTTACTGTTATTTGGCCTGTTTTACAGCTTTAAATGCATTATGGGGTTTGATGTGTTCATTTTATAGTTTCGAATGCATATATTATTGTTTTATTAATTATGGGTTGAATGACTGAAGAAGTGATACTGTATGTTGTCTGTTCGGCATGAATTATGATTTGCTTGTTTAAATGTGAATTGATGATGCTTATTGAGGAAAAGTGAAATGAAACATTGTATAGACTGATAATTGTATGATGGGGTCAGCCTGACTAGATATCCTGGGAGATGGTGGACGGACCGGGTCCGTAGGGAACCCTACCGGGATTGTGGTCTCACATGCCGGACGGGGTATGGAGATCTTATGGTTTTGGCGCCCATACCGGACGGGGTATGGGGACGGCCCGTTTCACCCTCATACCGGACGGGGTATTGAGGTTTATGGTTTTGGCGCCCATACCGGACGGGGTATGGGGACGGCCCGTTTCACCCTCATACCGGACGGGGTATTGAGGTTCATGGTTTTGGCGCCCATACCGGACGGGGTATGGGGACGGCCCTGGAAACTGATTATGAATGTTAAAGGTTAACGGGTAGCGGGACCCCTAGGGACCCCCATGGATACTAGTAGGCTGGTAAATGAGAAAAGGATATGTTGTATAATGATTGAATTACAAAAGGCGTGATAAGTGCTATGTTTTACAGCTTATATTATTCCATGATTGTGATAATGTTATTATTTTTCTTATGTTGTTTTCATAAATTCCACCGAGGTAAGTGGATGGTAAAGGTTTTCATGTTAATAAACGAGTTTATTGTAAATTATGCTCCATTGGTCTTTTTGTGTTTTTCTACCCACCTTTACCTCCGTGACGGTGAGATATCGTGATGTTCTTACTGGGCTAGTGTAGCTCACTCCTTAATTAACCATTTCAGATCAGGAAGACATGGTTCCCGAGCCCGTTCCGCAGGAGGACGACGAAGGGGATGCCTAGAGACTCTGTAGTCATACGCATAGTTTATTTTCGAGTTTTCTTTCTTAGTTAGTTTAACCTTTTATATTTTAAGTACGTTTTTTGGTTTTTCGTGTAAGGGATGTTAACTGAAATTTTGATCTCGCTTCCGCATTTGATATATTTAAATACTCATTTCTTTCTAATATTTCCGGGGCCGTTACAGTTGGTATCAGAGCCGCATTTCCTCGGACCCATCCCTTACACTATAGTCCTTTAAAAAAAATACTCACCGATGGGTCGTTACTCAACCATTCCTTGTAAATGCAGGTACACAGAAATGAGGAGAGGAAGGCCCCCACTAAACCGAGCGGCCCAAGATAATTCGCTTCGGGAGGATTTGGACAGATTATATGAGATGGTGGAAGCTCTCGTAGCTGCCCAGCGAAGGCAAGAGGAGAGAAGGGAGTTACCCGGACCTCCTCCGCTAGCGCAGGTTGAGCCCCCGTTACAGCAGGCTGATCTCGAGCCACCCCGGCAGGAGCCTGTTCCTCCACAGTACCACCCGGCACCACAGCCGCGGTACGACCCGGTACCACAGCCACAGTACCAACAGGTACCGCCACAGCATATTCCAGTGCCCCCACCCCATCAGCAGGCGCCACCACAGGGTCCCCCAGTTCACCCTCAGCCGGCCCCAGTTCCTTTACCTCGGGACCCCGCTCCCTCCTTGATCGACCCCGGCTTCATAGAGAGGTACAGGAGACTGAACCCTTCTACTTTTTCAGGGGGATCCTCTTTCGAAGAGGCCCAATACTGGCTGGCGGAGACTGAGAGAGCATTTGAGACCTTGGGAGTAATTCCTGAGCAGAGGGCTGCCATTGCCTCCTACATGCTGGTAGGGGAAGCAGTACGCTGGTGGGAGCTCAAGCGGGCCACCCTGCCTGTACCAGTTACTTGGGAGCAGTTCCTAGCGGCTTTCCATGCGGAGTATCTCCCTAAACACATCCAACATTTAAAGGAAATGGAATTTGCTCAGTTGGTCCAGGGTAATATGACAGTGTCGGAATATGCCCGCAAGTTCCTGGAGCTGGGCCGACATGCCCCGGAGACATTGTTGGATGAGGGCCGAAAGGCCAGGAAATTCCAGTGGGGTCTCCGCCCGGCGATCAGACAGCACTTGTTGGTGATGGAGCTCGAGACATATTCGTCAGTCCTGGCAAAGGCGCAGATCATAGAAAGGAGCTTCGACACCCGCCCTCAGCTAGCGGGAAGTTCCCGACCTTCAGCCCCGCTCCGCAGGCCAGCGCCTACCATGCCTGTCCAACCCAGCAAGAGACCCAGGCCTGCCGCTCAGGGCCCTCCTCAGGCTATGGGGGCAGCTCGTGGGAAGATCTGCCAGTACTGCGGCAGGGATCATGGGGACCGACCCTGCTACCGCCTCAACAACACCTGTCGCATATGCGGCAGTGCCCAGCACTATGCGAGGGAGTGTCCCAGGAACCAGAATCAAGGGAGGCCTCCAATCCAGGGCAGAGTTTACAACCTTACCCAGAAGGATGCCGATGCAGACCCGGACGTGGTACATGGTAAACCCAAGAAGGAAGTTTGTATCCAAGAGATTCCAGTAGTCCGAGACTTTCCAGACGTATTTCCGGATGAACTGCCCGGTCTACCAGGGGACAGAGAGGTCGAGTTCACCATAGACTTACAGCCAGGAACCCAACCCATCTCGGTAGCTCCTTACCGAATGAGCCGCATCGAAATGGAAGAGCTAAGGAAACAAATCACTGAGCTACAAAACAGTGGCTTCATTAGACACAG
Organism: Carica papaya; assembly: GCF_054855325.1. NCBI lineage: Eukaryota > Viridiplantae > Streptophyta > Magnoliopsida > Brassicales > Caricaceae > Carica > Carica papaya. Next base: position 25,213,005 of record NC_142312.1, on the reverse strand, counting down.
CATTTCCCCATGGGGTGCCGGGGTTACTTTTGCAAAGAAAGGAGATGGAACGTTGAGACTGTGTATTGATTATAGAAGGATAAACAAGGTAACAATTAAAAACAAGTACCCTCTCCCCCGGATTGATGACCTTTTCGATCAGTTGCAGGGTGCACAGGTCTTTTCTAAAATAGATCTACGATCAGGTTACCATCAGGTAAAAGTGAGAGCAGAAGACATCCCCAAGACGGCGTTCCGAACCAGGTACGGACACTATGAGTTCCTGGTTATGCCGTTTGGGCTAACCAACGCCCCGGCCATCTTTATGGATCTAATGAACAGAATCTTCAGAGAGTTTTTGGATAAATTTGTCATCGTATTCATCGATGATATCTTAGTCTACTCAAAAAGTAGAGAAGAACATGCTCATCATCTTGCCCAAGTCCTCCAGGTACTCAGGGAAAAGAAGTTGTATGCAAAGTTGAGCAAGTGTGGATTTTGGCTCGAGCAAACCGCCTTCCTAGGACATGTTATATCGAAGGAAGGGGTGTCGGTGAACCCCGAAAAGGTTGAAGCGGTACTTGGTTGGAAAAGGCTGACAACAGTTAGGGAAATTCGCAGTTTCCTAGGGATGGCGGGTTATTACCGCCGGTTTGTCGAAGGGTTCTCCAGTCTAGCGGCCCCTCTAACCCGACTCACAAAGAAGAATGCAAAGTTTGATTGGAATGAGAACTGCGAAAGGAGTTTTTCAGAATTGAAGAAGCGACTGACTACTGCACCCGTGCTGGCTCTACCGAGTGGATCAGGAGGGTATACAGTTTATAGTGATGCCTCCTATCTGGGCCTGGGTTGTGTCCTGATGCAGCATGGAAAGGTTATAGCATATGGGTCCAGACAGCTAAAAAATCATGAGAAGAACTATCCTACCCATGACTTGGAGCTTGCCGCAATCATACACGCCTTGAAAATCTGGCGCCATTATTTGTATGGAGAGACCTTTCAGATCTACACCGATCATAAGAGCTTGAAGCACATCTTCACTCAGAAGGATCTCAACATGCGTCAGAGAAGGTGGATGGAACTCCTCAAGGACTATGATTGTGACATCCTATACCATCCAGGTAAGGGCAACGTAGTAGCCGATGCCCTCAGCAGGAAGAGTGCAGGCACCCTAGCCCATCTGATGGTTTCGGAATGCAGATCCATTGGGGCTACGCAGCAGGTTCGACTGCAAGATCTGAAGAGGGCCACATGTTTGAGCCACCTAGCAGTCCAACCCGAGTTAATCCAAAGAATAAAGGAAGCCCAGTCAATCGACCCCGCCCTAGTAAACCGCAAGAAGGATGCAGAACAGGGAGTGAACTCAGAATTTCAGATCTCTGCCGACGGATTGATTCGTTTCAAGGACAGAATGTGTGTCCCAGACGACAATGAATTAAAAAGAGACATCATGACAGAGTCCCATAGTTCAAGGTTCGCCATGCATCCAGGAAGTACAAAAATGTACCAAACTATGCGACCCCGATTCTGGTGGAATGGGATGAAGAGAGATATAGCCGACTTTGTATCTAAGTGCTTGGTATGTCAGCAGGTCAAAGCAGAACATCAACGCCCAGGGGGGTTGCTTCAGCCTTTACCGATTCCAGAATGGAAGTGGGAACACATCACCATGGACTTCGTATCGGGACTACCCAAGGCACGATCGGGACACGATGCCATATGGGTAATTGTTGACCGACTCACTAAGTCTTCCCACTTCCTGGCCATCAGAATGACTGATTCGTTGGACAAGTTGGCAAGAATGTATGTCCGGGAAATAGTCAGACTGCATGGGGTCCCAGTAACAGTGGTATCCGACAGGGATCCCAGATTCACTTCTCGGTTTTGGAATAGTTTCCAGCAAGCTATGGGAACAAAGCTGTCCCTCAGTACTGCCTTCCACCCCCAAACCGATGGACAATCAGAGAGGACAATCCGTACGCTGGAGGATATGCTCCGAGCTTGTGTCCTTGACTCCGGAGGCCATTGGGACGACCACCTACCCCTGATAGAGTTTGCCTACAACAACAGTTACCAAGCAAGCATCGGCATGGCCCCATACGAGGCGCTATACGGGCGTCCGTGCAGGTCACCGATTTGTTGGGAGGAAGTGGGCGATAGAAGATTGTTTGGCCCGGATTTGGTGGAAGAAACCACGTCCAAGATAGTTAAGATCAAGAAGAACATCCAGACAGCTCAGAGTAGGCAAAAGAGCTATGCTGATACCCGGAGGAGAGACCTGGCCTTTGAGAAAGGTGACCGGGTGTTTCTTAAAGTCACCCCCTTCAAGGGAATTAGTAGGTTCGGCAGAAGGGGAAAATTAAACCCCAGATACATTGGACCCTTTGAAATCTTAGACAAGATTGGTACCACTGCCTACAGACTTGCACTGCCCCCTGAGCTCTCCCGGGTTCACAATGTGTTTCATGTATCTATGCTGCGCAAGTACAATCCGGACCCTTCTCATGTCGTGGCTCATGAACCGTTTTCACTCCGAGAGGACTTGTCTTATGAAGAAGTACCGGTCAGTATCACGGACCGAGAAAGCAGAATACTCCGTAACCGGGAAATATCATTTGTAAAAGTCTTGTGGCAGAACCACACGCCTAGGGAGGCGACTTGGGAGCTGGAATCAGAATTTAGGGCCCAATATCCTCATCTGTTTGATCAAGAGTAATGAGGCAAATTTGGGGACCAAATTTCTTTATGGGGGGGAGAGTTGTAGCACCCGGAAAGGAGGAGGAAAAAAAAAAAAAAAAAAAAAGGGAGGCCACGTCAGCAAGCCCGGTCAGCACCCGGCCAACCAGGGCCTGCCACGTGGCAAGACCGCGTCACTCCAAAAGGAGCCACGTTGGCGATCCGCGTGGGTGCGATCCGACGGCCCAGATCAATCACGCGATCGGACGGCCCAGATTCAATCGCACGGACGGCCCAAATTCAATCAAAAACGAACGGCCCAGATTAAAACAAAATGAACGGCTGTGATCAAAAGGCAAGGGGTTATAAATAGAACCCCCACACCAGACCACAAACCCTAGCCGCCAGCCGCTCGCCGGAGAAGACGAACCAGAGGCCGACCGCCGCCACTCGCCGCCGCACCGGGGAAATTTCCGACCGCCGATCGAGGTAAATTTCATACCCCCGACTCGTTTTTCCCCACTGATTCCTCCTATGGCCAAATCGAAGCCGAAATCCCGGCCAAACGGCCGGAATACGCGGCCGAAGCCCAGCGGCGCCGCCGCGCCCCCTCTCGGTTTTTGCCTCCGACGAGGCCCTTCCCGGCCTCCGTTCGATGCAATTTTTATATCACCGTGATCACCATTCTTTTCTCTACAGGTTGACCGGAGCCGAATCACCAAAACACGAACCTCGCCGGAGAGCCGCTGCACCCGAGAGCGCCGCCGCCGGTAAGCTCCGTTTTTCCGTGATTTTTGGCCCCCCGAGGGCCCTAGGGTTGTTTTCTGACAAGGACCAATGCGAGTGTGGCCGAATTCGGCCGAAAACGGCCGAAAACAGTCAACCCGAGGCGACTCGCCGCCGCCAGCGGCGGCGCCGTCGCCGGAGCACGGCGGAGCCGCCGTGCCGGAGTTGCGATTTGGGCCGAAGGAGGCCCTGGGCCTAATTTGGATTTTTTTTGGAACACGTGCAGGTACTGTTAGTGTGTTTCAGTTTCCCGGGAAAACTTCAGGGAAAATTAGGGACAGCCTGCAGGCGCACTGTGAATCGTATTCGGATCCCGAAAACAGGTAAGGACCCCTCACCCTATTTCCTATCACGGTATTAAAGTTCAAAATGATAAAACGGTATTTCTTGAATTAACGCATGTGTGAAATTGCTTAAGGTTGCTAATGGAGCCCGAGTCTAGTGTGATTGATGATTTACTGTTATTTGGCCTGTTTTACAGCTTTAAATGCATTATGGGGTTTGATGTGTTCATTTTATAGTTTCGAATGCATATATTATTGTTTTATTAATTATGGGTTGAATGACTGAAGAAGTGATACTGTATGTTGTCTGTTCGGCATGAATTATGATTTGCTTGTTTAAATGTGAATTGATGATGCTTATTGAGGAAAAGTGAAATGAAACATTGTATAGACTGATAATTGTATGATGGGGTCAGCCTGACTAGATATCCTGGGAGATGGTGGACGGACCGGGTCCGTAGGGAACCCTACCGGGATTGTGGTCTCACATGCCGGACGGGGTATGGAGATCTTATGGTTTTGGCGCCCATACCGGACGGGGTATGGGGACGGCCCGTTTCACCCTCATACCGGACGGGGTATTGAGGTTTATGGTTTTGGCGCCCATACCGGACGGGGTATGGGGACGGCCCGTTTCACCCTCATACCGGACGGGGTATTGAGGTTCATGGTTTTGGCGCCCATACCGGACGGGGTATGGGGACGGCCCTGGAAACTGATTATGAATGTTAAAGGTTAACGGGTAGCGGGACCCCTAGGGACCCCCATGGATACTAGTAGGCTGGTAAATGAGAAAAGGATATGTTGTATAATGATTGAATTACAAAAGGCGTGATAAGTGCTATGTTTTACAGCTTATATTATTCCATGATTGTGATAATGTTATTATTTTTCTTATGTTGTTTTCATAAATTCCACCGAGGTAAGTGGATGGTAAAGGTTTTCATGTTAATAAACGAGTTTATTGTAAATTATGCTCCATTGGTCTTTTTGTGTTTTTCTACCCACCTTTACCTCCGTGACGGTGAGATATCGTGATGTTCTTACTGGGCTAGTGTAGCTCACTCCTTAATTAACCATTTCAGATCAGGAAGACATGGTTCCCGAGCCCGTTCCGCAGGAGGACGACGAAGGGGATGCCTAGAGACTCTGTAGTCATACGCATAGTTTATTTTCGAGTTTTCTTTCTTAGTTAGTTTAACCTTTTATATTTTAAGTACGTTTTTTGGTTTTTCGTGTAAGGGATGTTAACTGAAATTTTGATCTCGCTTCCGCATTTGATATATTTAAATACTCATTTCTTTCTAATATTTCCGGGGCCGTTACAGTTGGTATCAGAGCCGCATTTCCTCGGACCCATCCCTTACACTATAGTCCTTTAAAAAAAATACTCACCGATGGGTCGTTACTCAACCATTCCTTGTAAATGCAGGTACACAGAAATGAGGAGAGGAAGGCCCCCACTAAACCGAGCGGCCCAAGATAATTCGCTTCGGGAGGATTTGGACAGATTATATGAGATGGTGGAAGCTCTCGTAGCTGCCCAGCGAAGGCAAGAGGAGAGAAGGGAGTTACCCGGACCTCCTCCGCTAGCGCAGGTTGAGCCCCCGTTACAGCAGGCTGATCTCGAGCCACCCCGGCAGGAGCCTGTTCCTCCACAGTACCACCCGGCACCACAGCCTAGATCGCATCGCGATGGACGGTCCAGATTTATTTCTATTTTAATCGCGAACGGACGACCCATATTAAATCGTGATGGACGGCTGAAATTAAAAGGGGAAGGTTATAAATAACCTCACCCACACCCGACCCCAAACCTTAGCCGCCAGTGCCCTCGCCGGAGAAGAAAAACCTGTTGCTGGAGGAGCCGGCCGTCGCCACCCGCCACCGCATCGGAGGATTTTCCGACCGCCAAACAAGGTAAATTTTCTCCCCTTGGCTCATTTTTCGAAGCTGAATCCGCCTATGGCCAAATCAGAGCCAAACCACCGGCCAATCGGCTGAAAAACACCACCGAAGTCTAGTGGCGCCGCCGCAGCTTCCTTCGGTTTTTGCCTCCGATGAGGCCCTTTCTGGTTCCCGTTCGATGCAATTTTTACACCACTGTGATCACCGTCCTTTTCTGTACAGCTTGACCAGAGCAAAGCATCAAACTGCGACTCGCGCCGGAGAAGCCGCCGCACCCGAGAGCCCCGCCGTCGGTAAGTCTCAGTTTTTCGTGATTTTTTGGCCGACTGAGGGCCCTAGGGTTGTTTTATTGCAGGAACCAATGCAAGTTTGGCTGAATTCGACCAAAAATGGCCAACCCGAGGCGGATCACCGCCGCGGGCGGTGGTGCCGTCGCCGGAGCACGGCGGAGCCACTGTGCCAAAATTTCGATATTGGCTGAAAAGGGGCCCTAGGTTTGATTTGGAGTTTTTGGGATACGTGCAGGTACCAGTAGTGCATTTTAGTTTCTCAAAAAAAATTCAGGGAATCTAGGGTCAGCCCGTAGGCACATAGTAGAGCCAATTTCAGACCCCGAAACAAGTAAAGATTTCTCACCCTGTTTCCTATCACGATGTTAAAGCTCAATAAATAATAAAACAGCAGTTCATGAATTAATACATGTGTATAATTAATTAAGGTTACTAATGGAGCCCGAATCTGATATATTTTCGGTCAGTTGTTGTTTGATCTATTTTTCAGTTTTAAATGCAGTATGGTATGTGATGTATTTATTTTATGGTTACGTATGCATGAATCATGGTTTCTTTTATTATGGTTTGAATTATGGTGAACTCGATGTTGTGTTGTTTTGTTTGGTGTTCATTATTGCTTTACGTGTTTGTGTATGATTGGATAATTGAGACCAAGAAAAATGGGAAAAAGGTTATGTGAATTGATAAATGAATGATGTGGACAGCCTGACTAGATATCCTGGGAGATGGTGGACGGACCAGGTCTGTAGGGAACCCTACCGGGAACGTGGTCTCTCTTATCGAACAGGGTATGGAGACCTTATGTGTTTTGGCGCCCATACCGAATGGGGTATAGGGACGGCCCGTTTTATCCTCATACCGGATGGAGTATTGAGGTTTATGGTTTTGGCGCCCATACCGGACGGGGTATGGGGACGGCCCTGGAATCAAGTTATTAATGTTAATGGTTCACGTGTAGCGGGGACCCCTATGGATCCCCATAGATACTAGTAGGCTGGTAAAAGAGGAAATTTGTTGTCTGATTACTGAAGTGCAAAAGTATGACATGTGCTATGTTACAAAGTGTATATGATTTTATGATGATTATAATGTTATTGTTTTCATATGTTATTTTCGTAAATCTCACCGAGGTAAGTAGACAGTAAAGGTTTTTATTATTAATAAATGAGTTTGTTATAAATTATGTTCCATTGGTCGTTTTTGTTTTCTACCAACCTTTACTTCTGTGGCAGTGAGATAGTGTGATGTCTTTACTGAGCTAGTATAGCTCATTCCTTACTTAACCATTTCAGATCAGGAAGATGTGGTTCCCGAGCCCGTTCCGCAGGAAGACAGCGAGTTAGACGCCTAAAGATTTTATAGTTCTATTTATAGTTTTTATTTCGAGTATTTCTTTTAATTAGCTTATTCTTTCATACATTGAATACGTTTATGGTTATTGTGTAAGGAATGTTAATCAGAATTTTTATTTCGCTTCTACATTTGAAATTTTTGATACATACATCTTCATTTAAATTTCTGGGACCGTTACAGTTGGTATCAAAGCCGCGTTCCTCGGACTCATCCCTTACACAATAATGCTTAGAGAAATACCCACTGATAAATCGTTACTTAACTCTTCATTGTGAAGTGCAGGTGCAAAGAAATGAGGAGAGGAAGACCCCCACTAAACCGAGCAGCCCGGGATGATTCGCTTCGGGAAGATGTGGACAGAATATTTAAGATGCTAGAAAGGATCATGGCCGCCCAGCAAGATCGAGAGGAGAGAAGGGAGTTACCCGAACCTCCCTCACTACCACGGGTCGAGCCACCGCTACAGCAAGCGGATCCCGAGCCACCCCGGCACGAGCCTGCTCCACCACAGTACCACCCGGCACCACCGCCGCAGTATGAACCGGTGCCCCAGCCACTGTACTGCCCGGCACCGCCACAGTACAATCTGGTACCCCCATCATATCAGCAGGTGCCACCACAAGGCCCCCTAGTCTATTCCTAGCCGGGCCTAGTCCCTCTTCCACGGGATCCAGCTCATTCCTTGATCGACCCAGGCTACATAGAGAGGTACAGGAGACTGAATCCTTCTACTTTTGCAGGGGGATCCTCTTTTGAAGATGCTTAGTACTGGTTGGCGGAGACTGAGAGAGCTTTCAAGACCTTGGGAGTGGTTCCTGAGCAGAGAGCTGCCATTGCTTCCTACATACTGGTAGGGGAAGCAAGTCGTTGGTGGGAGCTCAAGCAAACCACCCTGCCTACACCAGCCACTTGGGAGTAGTTCTTAGCGGCCTTCCATGTGGAGTATCTCCTTGAGCACATCCGACACCTAAAGGAGATGAAGTTTGTTCAGCTGGTTTAGAGAAACATGACGGTATCGAAATATGCTAGTAAGTTCCTAGAGCTGGGCCGATACTCCCCGGAGACATTGATGGATGAAGGTAGGAAGGCCAGGAGATTCCAGTGGGGCCTCCGCCCAGAAATCAAACAACACTTATTGGTACTGGAGCTCAAGACATACTCAACCGTTCTTGCAAAGGCACAGATTGTGGAGAGGAGTTTCAACACCAGTCCTCAGTTAGCAGGGAGTCACCGACCCTCGGCTCCATCCCGCAGACCAGCACCTACTGCATCGGTCCAACCAAATAATAGGCTCAAACCAGTGATCCAGGCCCCTCCTCAGGCTCCAGGGGCAGCACGTGGAAAGATCTGTTAGTACTGTGGCAGGGATCACGGGGACCGACCATGCTACCGCCTCAACAACACTTGTCGCATATGTGGTAGTGCCCAACACTATGCGAGAGAGTGCCCGAGGAACCAGAACCAAGGAAGACCTCCTTTTTAGGGCAGGGTTTACAACCTTACCCAGCAGGATGCCGACGCCGACCTGGACGTGGTACAGGGTATGTACACTATCTGTGACCATATTACTCATATTTTATTTGACACTGGTGCATCGCATTCATTTATTTCACATATTTTTGCTTCCAAACTTAATGTATCACATGATAAACTTAATTCATTGTTATTTGTGTCTACTACTGGGGGTGAAACACTATTAGGAAAAGTTATCTACAGGGCTTGTGCCGTGGAGATAGCAAATAAGAAACTGAGTGTAGACCTGATGGGTTTAGACATGGAAGATTTTGATATAATCTTAGGAATGGATTGGCTAGCGACGTATCACGCCACCATAGATTGCTTTAACAAGAAGGTTGTATTTAATCCTCCCAATGAGGAGCCATTTACAAATTAATAAAATCATTTAGTACTTATTTCTTGATGGCAAGTTTTCTTAATTTTTTAGTACCTTACTCTTGCTATTTTCTCTAACTAGGCAAGCCCAAGAAGGAAATTTGTATCCAAGAGATTCCGGTAGTCCGAGACTTTTCAGATGTATTCTCGAACGAACTACCCAGACTGCTAGTGGACAGGGAAGTCGAGTTCACTATAGACTTACAGCTAGGCACCCAGTCCATTTCGGTTGCTCCTTACCGCATGAGCCGCATTGAGATAGAAGAGCTGAGGAAATAGATCACTGAATTGCAAGACAGTGGTTTTATTAGACACAATGTGTCCCCTTGGGGTGTCGTAGTCACTTTTGCAAGGAAGGGAGATAGAACGTTGAGATTGTGTATTGATTATAGAGGACTGAACAAGGTTACGGTCAAGAACAAATATCCCCTTCCCAGAATTGATGACCTCTTCGATTAGCTGCAGGGTGCACAGGTCTTCTCTAAAATAGACTTGCAATCAGGTTACCATCAGGTGAAGATAAGAACAGAAGACATCCCCAAGATGGCTTTTTGAACCAGGTACGGACACTATGAGTTTCTGGTCATGCCATTTGGGCTAACCAATGCCCCGGCAATCTTTATGGATCTGATGAACAAAGTCTTCAGAGAGTTCTTAGATCAATTTGTTATCGTGTTCATCGATGACATCTTAGTCTACTCAAGAAGCAGAGAAGAACATGCTCACCATCTTGCCCAAGTTTTGCAGGTCCTCAGAAACAAGAAGTTATATGCAAAGTTGAGTAAGTATGGATTTTGGCTTGAGTAGACCGCCTTCCTAGGACACATCATATCGAAGGAAGGAGTATCAGTGAATCCCGAAAAGGTTGAAGTGGTACTTGGCTGGGAGAAGTTGACATCAGTTAAGGAAATCTGGAGTTTCCTGGAGATGGCAGGTTATTACCGCAGGTTTGTTGAAGGATTCTCCAGCTTAGCAGCTCCTCTAACCCGACTCACGAAGAAGAATGCCAAATTTGAGTGGAATGATGATTGCGAAAGAAATTTTTCAGAATTAAAGAAGCGGCTGATTACTGCACCCGTACTGGCTTTACTGAGTGGATCGGGGGGATATACAGTTTATAGTAATACCTCCTATCTAGGCCTAGGTTGTGTCCTAATGCAGCATGGAAAGGTCATAGCATATGGATCCAGGCAGTTAAAGAATCATGAGAAAAATTATCCCACCCATGACTTGGAGCTTGCGCAATCATACACGCCTTGAAAACCTGGCGCCACTACTTATACGGAGAGACCTTTCAGATCTATACCGATCATAAGAGTTTGAAATACATATTCACTCAGAAGGATCTCAACATGCATCAGAGAAGGTGGCTGGAACTCCTTAAAGACTATGATTGTGATATCTTATACCGTTCGGGTAAGGGCAACGTGGTAGCAGATGCTCTCAGTAGGAAAAGTGCAGGTATCTTAGCCCATTTGATGGTTTCAGAATGCAGGCAAATTAGGGCCACACAACAGGTTCGAATTCAGGACTTGAGGAGAGTCACATGTTTGGGCCGCCTGACAGTCCAGCTCCAGTTAATCCAGAAAATAAGGGAAGCCCAGTCAGTCGACCCTGCCCTGGTAGTCCGCAAGAAGGATGCAGAACAGGGAGTGAACTCAGAATTCCGAATCTCTACTGATGGATTACTCTGTTTCCAAGATAGGGTGTGTGTTCCAGATGACAGTGAGTTAAAGAGAGACATCATGACAGAGTCTCATAGCTCAAAGTTTGCCATGCATCTAGGAAGCACCAAAATGTACCAAGGCATGCGACCCCGGTTTTGGTGGAATGGGATGAAGAGAGACATACCCGACTTTGTATCCAAATGCTTGGTATGTCAGCAGGTCAAAATAGAGCATCAGCGCCCAAGTGGGCTACTTCAGCCGTTACCAATTCCAGAGTGGAAGTGGGAACACATCACCATGGACTTCGTAACGGGATTACCCAAGGCATGTTCAGGACATGACGCCATCTGGGTAATCGTTGACTGGCTTACCAAATCTTTCCACTTCTTGGCCATCAGAATGACCGACCCCTTGGACAAGTTGGCAAGAATGTATATCCGAGAAATAGTCAGATTGCACGGAGTTCCAATAATAGTGATATCCGACAGGGACCCCAGGTTCACTTCTCGATTTTGGAGTAGCTTTCAGCAAGCTATGGGAACAAAGCTGTCTCTTAGTACTGCCTTCCATCATCTGACTGTTGGACAATCCGTACACTTGAGGATATGCTCCGAGTTTGTGTCCTTGACTCTGGGGGCCATTGGGACGACCATCTACCCCTGATAGAGTTTGCCTACAACAACAGCTACCAAGCGAGCATCGGCATGGCTCCGTATGAGGCGTTATATGGGTGCCCATACAGATCACCGATTTATTGGGAAGAAGTAGGCGATAGAAGATTGTTCGGCCCGGAGTTGGTAGATGAGACCACGTCTAAAATAGTTAAAATCAGAAAGAACATTCAGACAGCTCAGAGTAGGCAGAAGAGTTATGCAGATACCCGAAGGAGAGATCTAGCATTTGAGAAAGGTGACCGGGTGTTTCTTAAGGTCACTCCTTTCAAGGGAATTAATAGGTTCGGCAGGAGAGGAAAACTAAACCCCCGGTTTATTGGGCCTTTTAAAATCTTAGACAGGATTGGTACTGCCGCCTACAGACTAGCACTGCCTCCAGAGCTCTCCAAGGTCCACAATGTATTCCACGTATCCATGCTACGTAAGTACAACCCGGACCCCTCTCATGTCTTGGCTCATGAACCGCTTCCACTCCAAGAGAACTTATCTTATGAAGAAGTACCAGTTGGTACCACGGACCGAAAGAGCAGGATACTCCGCAACTGGAAAATATCATTTGTAAAGGTCGTGTGGCAGAACCACACGCCAAGGGAGGCTACCTGGGAGCTAGAATCAGACTTTAGAGCCCAATATCCCAATTTGTTCGACCAAGAGCGAGAGGCAAATTTGGGGGACCAAATTTTTTTGAGGGGGGGAGAGTTGTAACACCAAAAAAAAAAAAATTTTACTTTTTGGGTGTTGCAATCTTTTTTTTATTTTATTTTAATGGTTAATTTATTTTGTAATAATTATGTGTTTAACTTAATTTAATTTAATTTAATAAAAATAAAAATAATAATAATGATAAAATATGGTAAAATTATTTTTGGGATTTAATTGAAATTTATTTTGGAAAAAATGAGTGAAAATTTGGATTATGGGGGTGTTTTTGAAAAGAAAATAAGAAATCGGGGGTCAAAATATAATTTAAGAAAGTTGTGCCACGTCAGCAGCCCAGTCAGCAGCTCCGGCCAACCAAAACACTCTGCGTGGCAAGGAAGCTGACGAGGAGACCACGCAGACGGAGCCACGTGAGCGATCCACGTGCACACGATCGAACGGTCCAGATCTCATGCGTGCGGATGGCCCAGATCTCACGTGCACAGACGGCCCAGATCTAACGCGTGCGGACGGCCCAGATTGAATCACGCACGGACGGCCCAGATTTATTTCCATTTTAATCGCGATAGGACAACCCAGATTAAAGCGTGATGGACAGCTGAGATTAAAAGGGGAAGGTTATAAATAACCTCACCCACACCCGACCCCAAACCCTAGCCGCTAGTGCCCTCGCCGAAAGAGCCAGCCGCTGCCACCCGTCACCGCACTGGAGGATTTTTCGACCGCCAAATGAGGTAAATTTTCTCCCCTTGGCTCATTTTTCGAAACTGAATCCGTCTATGGCCAAATCGTAGTCAAACCACCGGCCAATCGGCCGAAAAATACCACTGAAGTCTAGTGGCACCGCCGCGGCTTCCTTCGATTTTTGCCTCCGATGAGGCCCTTTCTGGTTCCCGTTCGATGCAATTTTTACACCACTGTGATCACCGTTCTTTTCTCTACAGGTTGACCGGAGCAAAACATCAAACTGCGACTCGCGCCGGAGAAGCCGCCGCACCCGAAAGCTCCGCCATCGGTAAGTCTCAGTTTTTCGTGATTTTTTGGCCCACCGAGGGCCCTAGGGTTGTTTTATCGCAGGAACCAATGCAAGTTTGGCTGAATTCGGCCAAAAATGGCCAACCCGAGGTGGATCACCGCCGCGGGCGGTGGTGCCGTCGCTGGAGCACGGCGGAGCCGCTGTGTCAGAATTTTGATATTGGCTTAAAAGGGGCCCTGGGTCTGATTTGGGATTTTTGGGATACGTGCAGGTACTGGTAGTGCATTTTAGTTTCTCGAAAAAAATTCAGGGAATCTAGGGTCAGCCCGTAGGCGCATAGTAGAGCTAATTTCAGACCCCGAAACAAGTAAGGATTTCTCACCCTGTTTCCTATCACGATATTAAAGCTCAATAAATAATAAAATGGTATTTCATGAATTAATACATGTGTATAATTAATTAAGGTTACTAATGGAGCCCGAATCTGATATATTTTCGGTCGGTTGTTGTTTGATCTATTTTTCAGTTTTAAATGCAGTATGGTATGTGATGTATTTATTTTATGGTTACGTATGCATGAATCATGGTTTGAATTATGGTGAACCCGATGTTGTGTTGTTTTGTTTGGTATTCATTATTGGTTTACGTGTTTGTGTATGATTGGATAATTAAGACCAAGGAAAATGGAAAAAAATGTTATGTGAATTGATAAATGGATAATGTGGACAGCCTTACTAGATATCCTAGGAGATGGTGGACGGACCAGGTCCGTAGGGAACCCTAGCGGGAATGTGGTCTCTCTTATCGAACAGGGTATGGAGACCTTATGTGTTTTGGCGCCCATACCGGATGGAGTATGGGGACGGCCCTGAAATCAGGTTATTAATGTTAATGGTTCACGTGTAGCGGGGACCCCTATGGATCCCCATGGATACTAGTAGGCTTGTAAAAGAGGAAATTTGTTGTCTGATTACTGAAGTGCAAAAGTATAATATGTGCTATGTTACAAAGTGTATATGATTTTATGATGGTTATAATGTTATTGTTTTCATATGTTATTTTCACAAATCTCACCGAAGTAAGTGGACAGTAAAAGTTTTTATTATTAATAAATGAGTTTATTATAAATTATGCTCCATTGGTCGTTTTTGTTTTCTACCAATATTTACTTCTGTGGTAGTGAGATAGTGTGATGTTTTTACTGGGCTAGTGTAGCTCATTCCTTGCTTAACCATTTCATATCAGGAAGACGTAGTTTCTGAGCCCGTTCTGCCGGAAGACGGCGAGTTAGATGTCTAAAGATTTTATAGTTCTATTTATAGTTTTATTTCGAGTATTTCTTCTAATTAGCTTATTTTTTCATACGTTGAATATGTTTGTGGTTATTGTGTAAGGAATGTTAATCAGAATTTTTATTTTGCTTCTGCATTTGAAATTTTTGATACATACATCTTCATTTAAATTTCCGGGGCCGTTAGAGCTATTAACAATAATAATGCTAGTACCAGTAACACCCAGCCAATGGAGGGAAATAATGAAAAATTCATTTAAAGATTCAAGAGGATGAACTCACCACCATTTGCTGGAACAATTGAGTCGTATTACCCAAGCATTAGATCATGGAGTTCGAGAAGATGTTCGAGGTTCTTAACCCCACTTCAGATTAAAAGATACAATTAGCCATATTCATATTCAAGGGAGCTGTAAAACATTGGTGGCGGCTGAAGAAGGGATCCCTAAGGACACCGATCATTTGGAAAGTATTTGGAGTGACATTCTACTAGGAATATTTTCCTGACTTTATTTGAGAACAAAAGCAAATGGAGTTCCTAGAATTAAAGTAAGGGAATACGAGAGTAGTAGAATATGCAAAAAAGTTCACAAAATTGGCTCGGTTCGCACCCAATGTAGTAGCAGATAAAAGCTTAAGAGCTAAGAAGTTTCCGAGAGGCTGATAAAATCTCAATTATGAATATTAATGACTGCAAAGAAGCACTAAAATGGGCCCAAATTACATAAGAGTCTACAAGCCCAGTCCCACAACAGATCCAACAGGCTCAACCATTCATACCAAATAATAAGAGGAAGGCCCAAGAGCCATAATAACCTACTAAAAGGGAGAAGACAGGTTTCATAGTTCCTCTGAAAGCCTTAGCACAAGAGCCAGAGCAAATCTGCCCCCATTATGGAAAAAATCATGGTAGTATATCCTACTACAAGTTGACAAATAAATGCTTCAGATGTAGTAGTACTCAACATCGAATCAAATAGTATCATATGAACAAAGAGCAAACCATGCCAAGAACTCTAGGAAAAGTATATGTCATCACAGAGCGAGATGTTCAAGTCTCTCAAGATATAATCCAAGGTATGCTCACTATCTCTAGTACTTTAGCTAAAGTTTTAATAAACCTAGGATCTATACACTCTTTTGCATCATATGAGTTTGCTCAGCATTTGAACATTGAATAGTCACCTTTAGATTACGTATTAATAGTCTCTACTTCAACTAATAAGGACTTGACCACTAGTACAGTCTGTCAAACATGTATTGTAAAGATTGCCAACATAGAGTTATTAGTAGATCTTACTTTCTTAGACATGAATGATTTTGATGTCATACTAAGAATGGATTGGTTGGCAGTATACCATGCTAATATAGGTTGTCATGGAAAGACAGTGACTTTTAATGTTCCCAACGATAAGGCTCTTATAAATTGTCATGGAAAGACAGTGACTTTTAATGTTCCCAACGATAAGGCTTTTAAATTCAAAGGATTAGGGAGCCCCAACATCCATGTTTCATATCTCGCATTCAAGCTCAACGATTACTTGAGAATGGATGCGCAGGGTATTTGGCTTACGTAGTGGAGAATAAAAGTAAAGAAGTTAATCTACAATAAATATCTATGGTGAATGAATTTTTCAATTGTTTTCCCAGAAAATATTTCAGGTCTACCTTCGGATCGGGAGATCGAGTTCTTCATTGACTTAATTTTTAGTATAAACCCTATCTATAGGGCTTCGAATCGAATGGCGAAAGCCGAATTAAAGGAACTCAAGAAACAATTGTCAGAATTGTTGGATAAGGGTTTCATCAGACTTAGTGTATCACCATGGGGAGCTCCAGTACTACTTATTAAGAAAAAAGATAGCACAATGCGACTTTGTATCGACTATAGGAAACTAAGCCAAGTTAACATAAAGAATAAATATCTGTTACCTCATATCGATGATCTATTTGACCAACTTCAAGGAGTCCAAGTATTCTTAAAGATTGATTTACGTTTTGGATACTATCAACTAAAGATTAAGAAAGAGGATGCTCCCAAGACTGCCTTCAGGACCAGGTATAACCAGTATGAATTTTTAATCATGCCTTTTAGTCTAACGAATGCTCCCACAGTATTTATGAATTTAATGAATAGAGTAGTCCAACTATTCTTGGATAAATTTCTCATTGTCTTTATTGATGATATACTGATCTATTCACGTAGCGAGGCTGAACATGTGAAGCATTTGGCAATCGTTTTTAGGATACTTAGGAAAAAAAAAAGTTATATGTTAAGTTCAAGAAGTGTGAGGTTTGGTTAAAGGAGGTTGCCTTCCTTGGACATATAGTTTCAAAGGACGAAATATTAACAGATCCAATTAAAGTAGAAGCAATAGTAAACAGAAAAATACCTACAATGGTAATTGAAGTCCGAAGTTTTCTCAGTCTAACTAGGTACTACAGGAAGTTTATTAAAAAAATTTTAAAGATTGCTACTCCACTATCTCAACTCGCTAGAAAAGACACAAAGTTCAAGTGGAATGATAAGTGTGAATAAAGTTTTCAAGAACTGAAGAAGCGGTTGACAACAGCCCAGTATTGATTATTCTTAATGGTACTGGTGGATTCTCTAACTACAATAATGCTTCAAAATAAGGATTGAGATGCGTGCTAATGCAATACGGAAAAGTGATAGTTTAAAGTTCTAGAAAATTAAAGAATCATTAGCAGAACTATCATACCTATAACTTAAAACTAGCTACCATAGTTTTTGCATTAAAGATATGACGTCATTATCTATATGGTAAAAGTTTCAAGATTCACACAGACCATAAGAGTTTGAAATATTTGTTCTCATAGGAAGAACTTAATATGTGCCAAAAGAGATGGATGGATTTACTTAAGGATTATAATTGCAAGATCCTATACCATCTGGAAAAATGCAATGTGGTTGCAGATGCACTTAGTAAGAAGAGTACTTGCACTTTTACCTATACGATGGCCTTAGAGTGGATATTCATAGAAGAGTTCCAGAAGTTGAACCTGAATGACTGACATAAGAGATCAGGAGGATACCTATCCAATATAAAAGTAGAACTCATTTTGGTACAGAAAATTAGAAAAGTTCAGCAGTTTGATCTTACCTTAAAGTCGATTATAGAAGATATTAATAAGGGACTTAGGCCATAATTTAGACTATCAAAAGATGATGTATTGAGATTTGGAAACAGAGCATGTGTGTCGAATAATAACAATATGAAAAATGAGATACTAGAATAAACGCACTATTTTAGATTTCTTATGCACCCTAGCAACACTAAGATATATTAGAACTTAAGAACCAAATACCGATGGAGTGGGATGAAGAAGGATATAACAGAGTTCATTTTCAAATGTCTTATCTGCTAACAAATAAAGGCTGAACATCAGAGGCGAACATGATTACTTTAGCTCTTGTAGTAGTATAGTGGAAATGAAACATATTACCATGAATTTCATAATGGGTCTACCTAAAACAAGATTCCAGCATGATACTATTAGGGTTATCGTTGATAGATTAACTAAGTTTGCTCATTTCTAGCTATCAGAGTGAATAATTCACTAGACAAGTTAGCTAGGCTCTATATAAAAGAGATTGTGAGATTGCATGAAATTCTAGTCACACTCTTCTCTAATCGAGATCCCCACATTACTTCAAGATTTTGGACGAGTCTATAGAACATTATGGGGACCAAACTGTCTTTTAGTATAACTTTCCATCCTTAGACATATGGTCAATCAGAACGGACAATTCAAACTATAGAAGATATGTTAGAGCTTGCGTCATTGAGTTGTGAGATAATTGGGATGATTATTTACCTCTGATTGAGTTCGCGTATAACAACAGTTATCAGTCTAGCATTCAAATGGCACCCTATGATGCTTTGTACGGAAGACCTTGCAGATCACCTATTTTTTGGGAAGAAGTTGGAGAATGAAAACTTGTTGGACTTTAATTAGTGAAAGAAACTATAGAGAAGGTGAAGTTGATAAAGAAACATCTTCTAACAGCTCAAAGAAGGCAGAAAACTTATGCTAAAAATCATATAAGATATTTAAAATTCGAAGTAGGCGACCATATTTTTTTTTAAAATCTCACCAATAAAAGGGATCATGAGATTTGAGAGGAAAGGAAAACTCATTCCTAGATTTATTTTTTTATTTTTTGACATATTTGATAGAATGCGAGTTGTCACCTACCATTTAGCATTGCCACTTGAGTTAGCCAACATACACAATATCTTTCATGTGCCAATGCTGAAGAAATATCACTCACATCCATCGCATGTACTCCAATATGAACTCCTTCCACTTCAGGATAACTTATCATACATTGAGCTTCCTGTGTAGATAATGAATCGCAAAGAAAAGATATTACAGTCCAAGATTATCTCCTTAGTAAAGGTACTATGGCAACATCATTCAACTAAATAAGCCACATGGAAGCTAGAAGAGAAAATAAAGGCCAAATACCTATATCTATTTATGATCACTGGTAAGTCCAATTTGGAGGACTAAATTTTTTTTTAAGGTGGGGAGGATGTGATAGCTTGAAAATATCCCGAGTTAATTTCTTATGTTTTGTATATTTAATTTAGTTCTTATATGTATTTAGAATTATATAATAAGGTTAAGAACATAATTTAGAGTTAAACAAAAAAATAATGGATAAAGATGAAGGAGCTAAAATAAACATGAAAAGGCATGAGAAAAGGTGAGAATATTTTACATTAAGTAGTATATTGAAAAGTGATAACTTCTCGAAAATGATATAACAGAAAGTAACAAATTTTAGATTAAGTGACATGTGAAAAGTGATAATTTTTAGATAAAGTGACATCACATAAAGTGACAACTTTTTAATGAAGTGGTATGTAAAAAGTGATAACTTTATAGATGAAGTAATATATAAAAAGATCTTTTAGATAAAATAGCATGTAAAAAGTGGTAACCTTTTAAATGAATTAACATAATGAAAGGTGGTAACTTTTAGATGAAATGGCATGACATAATGGTGGCAACCTTTATCTCGTGGCTCCTCACTCCTATAAATAGGAGATAAAGAAAGGATGAAGAGACATTCCATATGAGAGAAAAATAGTGAGAAATATAGAGGTGAGAAAAAAAAAGTACAAAATGTGTGATTTTTTTAGAGTACTGTTAGGTTTTAGATAAAAATCTTGGGAAATCTCTTCTAAATTCGTGAGAGTAAAGGAATAAGAAGAGAAGAAGAGGAAGGCTCACGGTAAAAAAAATGTTAGAAATCTAAGTCTTTTCTTAAGCTTTGAAGTTTGATTTCTCTATACTTTTTTAGATTAGTTTTTGAGTATTGTACTGGATATTTTTTAGTAAAAAAAGTGACCAAAAATCATTCCAAAATTCTGCTAAATTTTTGAGAAAAAATGTCATAAATGAAGCCGAAATTCTCCTGGAATTAAGATTACATATGTTAAAGACCTAAGGTAAGTGGATATTATGGATTCATAACCTATGTAATTTTGAAGTATTTTACGTATTTTCAGTATAAAAATGTGCAAGTATTTAATTTATCTTTCATATTTGCTAAGTAAGTATTTGTTAAAGTTTTACTTCGATATAAGTGTTATTTTGCTTTGTGTTTTCGAAATATAATTTTGATATGTGTGTATCACTCATTATAGAAAAGAAGTTGTTCCAAAAATAACTACATTATGCTAGGCTTCAATGTAGCCATACATAGCTGTTTCATGTTCGGGTGTATTGACAAAATGATAAGTGTGTGCCCATATATAATCGTTCCGTGTTCGAGTGCATGAGAAAACAATATGATCTGTGTGCCATAATCGTTCCGTGTTCAGGGAATAACAATGTTTCAAGGTACTCATGTATGTCGTTCTTTATTCAAGTACATGGAGAATCAATAATAACACATAATGTATGGTAACTGATTAATCTTCCATAATAGTGATGAAGTATACAACGAAGCAATTGTGAATTTATTTTCTGATTTGTGCATTCGTCTTCTGATTTGTATGTTTTGTTATATTATACCCGATGGGGTATGGGGATAGTCCGTTAATTTGAAATATTAAAGGAAATGGTTCCCGTATTGTGGGGACATCCCAATGAACCCCCATAGATACTAGTTGGCTGATAAAAAGGAAAAATTATTGTTCAAATCGACTACATATGAAATCATGATCTGTGTTATGTTATTGTCTCTATAAGTTATTTTGTAAATTTCACTACAGTAAATAGATGGTAAAAGATTTTATTTATGATAAATAAATTTGTTTAATTAAGAGCTCCGTTAGTTATTTATTATTTTTCTACAAATTTTCATTTCTGTGTCGGTGAGTAGCGTGATATTTTTACTGAGCTAGTTTAACTCATTCCTTATTTAACTATTTTAGATCAAGAGGATCAAGATCCAGAATCCAATCCACAATAAGCTTGCAAGTAGGATACTAGTTTTATTTATTTTCCGTTTATTTTCTTAAGTTTTATATTTCCTTTAAAAATGGTAATTTTCGTAGTACTATTTGACATTTTAAGTTATTGTGTAAAAAATATAAACTCTAACTAATTATTTCGCTTCCGCACTTAATTTATGATTTATTTTCTTTGGAATTCCGAGGTCATTACATGAAAAGTGACTCGGGATAATTTTTTCTTATTAAATTATTTTATTAGAATAATTATTTAATTTAATTTATTTTTATTTAATTAAAATTTTGAGAAAAAATAAATTAGAGACGAGATTGAAAATAATTCTTGGAAAAAATGGTAAAAATTTGAGTTCGGTGGATTTTTTGAAAGAAAAACTGGAAACAGATTATCAAAGTGCAAAAAGAGACTACGTGGGACGGCCCAGCCAGCAGCTCCAACAAACTAGAGCACGCTGCGTATCAAAACATGCTGATGTCGGCATCACACGGGAGGCCACACGGGCGATCCGCGTGCCTAGCGATCCAACGGCCCAGGTTCGATACCGTGCGCGTGAACAACCCAGATTCATTCCTTCCTTAGGTGTGATCGGACAAACAAGATCAATCGCAATAAATGGTCCAAATTTTTCCACGCAATCGGCCTAAACAGGTGAAGATCGGACAACCCTCCTCGCTCCATGTCGACGCAAATGGACCGTCTAGATCGACTCGATATGGATATAAATACCTCACGTTGCAGGAAAACCCAAACCCTAGTCGTCAGCCCCCACTAGATAAGAAGAACCAGGCGCCGGAGAAGAAGGCCGACAGCCGATCTTCGTCGCACCGGAGTCACTATCGATTACTAAAAAAATTAAAATTTTCTCATACCCGCTCAAAATTCGATTCTGAGCCTCCCTATGGCCATATCGAAGCAAAAGGGATGACAGGTGAGCCAAAAACTGTGGGCAAAGCTCAGCGGAGCCGTCCCGACCAAAACTCAAAAATTCCTCCGATAAGCCCCTTCCTGCTTCCCATTTCACATAATTTTCTGATCATTATGTTCACCATCCTTTTCTGTGCAGGTTAGCCAAAAAAGGAACCCCATCCATAAAGGATGATCAGATGGCCCAGATCCACTCTCGCGCACACGGACGGCCTATATGCGTGCACTCCCCATACACGATCGGACAGTCAGATTTAAACGCAATCAATGGTTCAGATCTATTTCCTATTTAATCGCGATCAGAATGCCCATATCAAACATGATGGACAGCGTAGATTAAAAGTGGATGGGTATAAATAACCCTCTTCACACCAAACCCTAACACTAGTCGCCAAACACCCTTGCCAGAAAAGAAGACCCAATCGCCATGAAGGAAAGCCGCCGACGCGCTGGAGCCACTTCCGACCGCCAAAAGAGGTAAAAACTTTCTCATTTGCTCGAAATTCAATTTTAAACACCCTCATGGCCAAATCAGAGCTAAAAGATCGGCGAATTGGCCGAAAACCGCAGGCAAAGCCCAGCGGCGCCGCCGCAGAAAATTTCAAAAACTGCCTCCGATGAGGCCCTTCTCGATTCCCGTTCTGCAAAATTTCTTCACCGTTGTAATCACTGTTTCCTTCTCTATAAGTTGATCGAAGCAAAACACCCAACTGTAAAAAGTGAGCCGGCAGAGCCGCCGCACTGGAGAGCCCCGCCGCTGGTGACTTTCAGTTTTTTAATTTTTTTTAGGCCAACCGAGGCCCCTTAACGTATTTTCTCATAATGATTGATGCAAAATCGGTCAAATTCAGTTGAAAACAGCTGAAAATAGCCAATCCAAGGCGGACTGCGGTTGCGGGCAGCAATGCCGTCGCTGGAGCACGGGAGAGCTGCTGTGCCAGAATTTTGAAATATGCCAAAAAGGGATCCTAACACTGTTTTTGGGTCTTTTGAAATATTTGTAGGTCTTGTAGTGCGTTTTAATCTTCAAAAAAAAAATTAAAAAATTCGGTGACCGCCAGTAGGCGCAGTCAACAAGTTTCATTTTTTGGGCATTGAATTGAGTAAGAATCTCTCACCCTATTCTCTATTATGAAATTGAAGTCAATTTAATAATAATACTGTATTTTGTACAATTTAGAAAATATCCATAATTAATTACGAGTTACTAATGGAGTCAGAACCTGAAATTATCTACTGTTGTTTCTATTGATTATTTTTACAGTTTGAATGCATAATAATATCTGATTGGTTAATTTCATAGCTTTGAATGCATGTATTGGTTGTTCTATATATTTATGGTTGAATTAGAAAAAATAAAGATTAAAGAAAAACGAAAAATTACGTGATTAAGTGAATGGATGAAACGACAGTCTTATTGGATATCCTAAAAAAATAGTGGACAGACCGGGTACATAGAGAACCCAACCATAAGCGTTGTCTCATACTGGACAGGGTATGGGAACAGCCCGTTTCACCCTCATACCAGATGGGGTATTGAGGTTTAATAGTTTGTCGCTCATACTGAACGGGGTATAGGGACGGTCTGTTAATTTGAAATGTCAAAGAAAATAGTTCTCGCATTGTGGTGACATCCCTATAAACCTCCATGGATACTAGTACGCTGATAAAAAGGAAAAATTGTTATTTAAATCAATTACATATGAAATGATTATCTGTGTTATGTTATTGTCTCTATAAGTTATTTTGTAAATTTTACTACGATAAATAGATAGCAAAAGATTTTGTTTATGATAAATGAATTTGTTTAATTAAGAGCTCCATTAGTTATTTTTTATTTTTCTACCAACCTTCATTTCTGTGTCGGTGAGTAGCGTGATATTCTTACTAGACTAGTGCAGCTCATTCCTTATTTAATCATTTCAGATCAAGAGGATTAGGATCTAGAGCTCGATCCACAAAAGGATTGCGAGTAGGATAATAGTTTTATTAATTTTCCGTTTATTTCCTTAAGTTTTGTATTTTCTTTAAAAAAGGTAATTCCCATAACACTATTTAGCACTTTAAGTTATTATGTAAAAAATGTAAACCCTAACTAATTATTTCGCTTCCGCACTTAATTTATGATTTATTTCCATTAGAATTCCAGAGTCATTACATGAAAAGTGACCCGAGATAATTTTTTCTTATTAAATTATTTTATTAGAATAATTATTTAATTTATTTTATTTTTATTTAATTAAAATTTTGAGAAAAAATAAATTAGAGACAAGATTGAAAATAATTTTTAAAAAAATGGGTGAAAATTTGAGTTTAGATGACGTTTTTGAAAGAAAAACTGGAAACAGGGGGTCAAAGTGCAAAACAAAACCACGTGGGACGGCCCAGCCAGCAGCTCTAACGAACCGGAGCACGTCGCGTGTCAAAACACATTGACATTGGCACCACGTGGGAAGCCACACGAGCGATCTATATACCTAGCGATCCGACGGCCCAGGTTCGATCCTGCGCGCGTGAACAACTCAGATTCATTCCCTCCTTAAATGCGATCAGATGGACAAGATCAATCGCAATAAACAGTCCAAATTTGTCCATGCAATCGGCCTAAACAGACAAAGATCGGACAGCCCTCATCGCTCTATGTCTATGCAAATGAATCGTCCAGATCGACTCGAGATGGATATAAATACCTCGATTTGCAGGAAAACCCAAACCCTAATCGCCAACCCCCACTAGAGAAGAAAAACCAAGGGCCAGAGAAGAAAGCTGACAGTCGATCGTCGTCGCACCGAAGTCACTGTCGATCGATAAAAAAAGTAAAATTTTTCCCTAGTCGCTCGAAATTCAATTTTGAGCCTCCCTGTGGCCATATCGAAACAAAAGGGACGACGAGTGAGCCAAAAATTGCGGCAAAGCCTAGCGGAGCTGTCGCCACTAAAACTCAAAAATCCCTCCGATAAGCCTCTTCTTGCTTCCCGTTTCACGTGATTTTCTTATCATTGTGTTCACCGTTCTTTTCTATGCAGGTTAGCCAAAGAAGGAACCTCATCCATAAAGGAGGACCGGTGGAGCCGTCGTACCCAGAGACCCCTCCCCCTTCCCCCCGCCCCTCGCTAGTAGGTTCAATTTTTTGTTATTTTTTTACCAACCGAGACCCTCTAATATATTTTTTTACAGGGATACGTGTGAAATCGGCCAAAACTAGCCAGACCGAGGTGAATTGTTGCTGTGGGCGGCGGAGCCAACACCAGAGCACTGCCGCATCGCCGTGCCGGAACCCAAAAATTTGTTGAAAAAAGTTTTAGACACCAATTTTGGATTTTTGGAGTATTTTTAGGTACGTGACGAGTGTTTTGGATTCCATAGAAAAAAATCAGAAAATTCAGTACCCGTTAAGAGGCATAGTAGATAGTGCGAGCGTATCAAAATACTGATCCGAGTAAGGATCCCTCACCCTATTTTCCGTTATGATAAATTGATACTTAACGATGTATAATTTTATATTTTTATGAAAAGTTAAAAAATTTTTAAAAATAATTATAGGTCACTAGTGGAGACGGAATTGGTTAGTTCACAATTATTCTGATTTTCTATTTATTTTCATGTACTGTTCTACTTGCTTGTTATTGTATTGTGCATATTCTTAATTTATAGTTTCAATGGTCTTATCGATTTATCTAGTTTATTTGATTATTTGGTTACTCGATTCCTTGTTATGATGAGCTATATCGTCTGCATAAATGTCGTCTAATTGATCTACAAATATAATGTGAGAAATTGGTATGCGTTTGTTAGTTGTTTTGCTTAATGAGAATCTTTATGTAAAAGACTTACTTGGTACTCAGGAAAAGGGCGGACGGGCCCAGTACATATGGAACTCTACCATGAATGTTATCTCAGTTGGACGGGGTTGAGAAGTCCCATATCGAAAAGGTTTAGGAGATATGATTCACTCTCATACTGGATAGGGTATCGAGACGATTGAATGTTTGATGCCCATTACCTGACAGGGTATGGGGACGGCCAGTTAATTGTTAAAATTGGATATTTGGTTCACGAGTAGGGGGACATCCATATGGATCCCCAGGGGTGGTACCAGTAAACAAGTAAGAAAAGAAAATTGTCATCTATTGTTCTCTTATATGTAAAATGAAAAGTGGTATGGATATGGGTTTTCATAGGTTGTTTTTTAAAAAACTCGTAATAGTAAAGATCAAACAAACGTCTCTAAGTTAAATGTATTTAATTAAGACAATAGCTCCATTAGTTTTTTTTTTTTATTTTTACCGATCTTCAATTTTTCGTATCTGTGATTAGTGTGATATTGTTACTAGATTAGTGTAGCTCACCCTTTCATTAACTATTTTAGATCAAGAAGACCAAGATCCAGATCCCGATCAGTAAGAGAGTTGTGAATAGTTCACCACTCGGACTCTCTTCAAGTGCTAGTGAAGGTTGTCTTAAAATGTTTATTTATTCATTTTTTTTAATTACTATTTGTCTTTTAGAAGAGATATTTTCGTAACCCTATTGGACATTCTAAATTATTGTGTAAGAAATGTAAACCCTAATTCTATTATTCGCTTCCGCATTTAAATTATAAATTTATTTCTTTTAATATTTCAGATATTTACAGCATATCCATGAGATTCATAGTCAACATAATCAACCAGCAAACACATGCACAGATACAACTTACACCACTATAACTGTCAAAACACATATTTATTATCCATACATCGAAATAGTTCTCATATATATATATATATATATATAATCTACACATCGATAATTATAAACTGTAAAAAAAAATAAAAATAAAAACAAAATAAATAAACTAATACATAAAAAATAACAAATATAAATAAAAATGTAAATAAAATACGAATAAAAATAAAATAAAACCAAAATGGACATATAACTAGAAGAAAGATCAAAATTAATTAACTCAATCGGCAGCATCGAATCGAATTGACAACATAACATGGGTTAAATTAATTATTTTTTATTTTTAGTTAGGGATTTGAATAAACCATCATAGAGGAAGGATTTAGGTATTCTTTCTTGAATCTCAAACGAATGAAGGAATCGAAAAGTTTGAACAAATTCAGTTTTCACCACGTTCGGCTTCCCATCCAGTTTTTTAATCTCTATTTTCAAAGATATCTATACATACGATTAAGGGTTTGATTTAAAAGATGAATAATCGAATGTCAGATAGAAAAAGATTTATCGAAATCGACATCAGATTCAGACTCTTGGCCCAAAGAAATGTAATTTTATTTCCTCCCTTTGGTGACTCCTTCATTGCTGCACTTTGACGCCCTCACGCAGTGACCATCCACTCGAGTCGATTTCACGTGGCTCTCTCTCTCTCTTTTCTTCTCTTTCTCTCTTTTTTTTTCCCCATGGAGGCTAGGTTTTCTTTTTGAGGTGGGCTAAAAAGAGAGTTTATATATGGGGCTTCTCGGTGATTTTAGACCGTTGGATCTCAACATCAAATCCTAACTGTCCAATTCTTTTGAGTTGTTATAATTTAGGTCTTATAAAATTCTTATTTTATTAATTTATTTTGAGAAAAATATTTAAAACTAAGTTTTTATAATTCTGCACACACAAATTTTATATTTGAACTTCAATGTTAAAAGTTATTTATTGAAAATTTTGAGTAGATCATTTTGTAATAACCAAATGCATTGAGAGGTTAAAGATTTTGCTTTACTACAATCATTCCAAAAAAAAAAACAAAAGTTTAAATCACATCAAGAGAATGTAGATACTAAATATATAATGACAAATTTTAATTATTTATTGAAACTGTTTAATTTTGATTTACCATCTCCTTTTTGTTAGTCGAGATTTATTTTACGAAATATTTTTAAAACTAATAGGATTAGCAAGTACCACTATTCTACATAGACATATAATAGTAAATAAAAAAATGTGATTAAATAATGCTATAAAGAGTAAATTTATAAAAGCACATAATTTTCTTTCCTTCTCGCCAAGCAACCAAACATGGTAAATCCTTTGTCACTATATTTACTTTTCTCTTTTAATTTTTCAAATATCCAAATAAAAAGAAAAATCACGGGCCCATACCGAAGGCCCAAGTAATTTGAAAGTCTGAATCAGAGCTCAGTCACCCGTGCGTTAAAAGCCAGGAAGGAGAAGAAGCCCGCGTGAAGCAGAAAGCAGAGCAAACGAGAATCTGGAAGCCGCGCGAGGAAGAGAGGGGTCGTATAATCAAGGCATTCGATGATGATATTGAAGTCGATAGTGAGGCCTGGGGACTCATACGATGAAAGCATAGTTTTGTTAAAGTGCACGAGGTGTTTGAAGAATCGAAGTAGAGTAGCTTCACATCTTCGGACTATATAGAAGGAAGGAGAAGTACCTGAAGGAGGAGACAGCATTTGGGAGGATTGGAGGGAAAGAAAACTGGAAGCAGTGAAGAGAAATCCAGAGAAGATTGGGAGGAAAGAAACAAGAGAAGCCGGGTTCAGTTTCGGGCCTGCATCATCTGTGGAATCGACGGTAGCCTTTGGTTCTCTTCTTTGTACATATTTCTTTGCATTTGTGTTTTTTTCGTCCTTTAAGTGGGAACGATGTTACCTATTGTTTATCTCTTGATACTGAATCGTTGACTGTAGTTTGTGTTGATTGACTCTTCCAGTGCCGAGTAATTCCTGTATTGGTAAAGATTTAAGTTGTGGCAATGATCGATGAATTTGTCTAAAATGGTTTTATTCTTTTATTTGACTGATCATGGTGATGATAATTCGACTCTGCATAGGGTCTTATGAAATGCTTTTATTGAGCTGCGTTGTTTGTCTTTTAGTTTTAGAGATTAATCTTCCTTTTGAATGATTGTAGCATTCCCTGTGCTAGTTCTTGTTTTCTTTGAGTATAGTCTTGTTCTACTACGAGCTATTATCAGCCCTAACTAATGGGTACATTGGTCCAAGATCTTCTTAAAAGCTGCATTGAGAAAAGCAGAGTGTTATTAACTTTTATATATTAGATTTCATTTATTTTTTATTGGCTACACCATTTGTTAGTTCAAAATATTTACAGCTTCTTTTAGTGGTTTTTTTTCATGTTTGTTGTGTTTATTTTCAAATGTCACCAATATTTTTCTTCCCTTTTATTTTTTTTTCATTTGTCTGTTTCTGGATTTTCAAAAAAAAAAAATTAGGAGGAAATACAGTAGGTTAGTAAGTGATGTAGGATAAATTTCCTAGGGTCTCTTCAAAATTATTTAAAACAAAGGGGTTTTTAAGGATCACATTTAAGAGTTGATTGGATTATGCAAAACATATTTGAGACAATTATAGAACACTGAATTGACTAATGGCTGTTCTCATAAGAGAAATAGAATGGTATTTTCATTTGGACTTTGCCCATTCCTTTCTATCAAACCAGTTCAAATAATAGATATTATGCACTCAAAATAAAATCTCTCTCTGAAAATAACTTTAAATTTAGGGAAGCAATTTTGAGAATTTTGTGTATGTCAGCTACTATAGAGTTGATTGTGTTAAGTTCTTTACATAAGCACTTTATAATAATATTTATTTGTATTTTACATGGATATCTGTCTTTTTTTCTTTGTTTGGATTTGAGAATCTCTTTGAGATTCATAATATACATGGGCCTCTCTTGATATGTGTCTGCTTGGAATTGAGAACCAGGAGTACTACACTTTTATCAAAATTTAATATTTCTTAAATTTGCAGTTGTCACTTCTTATCTTTTACAGTTTACTTTAGTAAGTTCATATATTTGTTTTCTTCCAAAGTTGCAGGAAAACTATAATCACTTGCAATCCTAACAGTCCGCATTTGATGAACTGATTATGGCTTCAAAGCTGATTCGGACAGAATTCCATGAAGCTGAGAACCAATTAGAGCTCTCTCTAAGGCATGCTTTTGAGGTTCTTGAGCCAAAACTACGACCTCCATTTCCCTTAAGTGTCCCCACCACAGAAGAGTATTTG
Organism: Carica papaya; assembly: GCF_054855325.1. Classification (NCBI taxonomy): domain Eukaryota; kingdom Viridiplantae; phylum Streptophyta; class Magnoliopsida; order Brassicales; family Caricaceae; genus Carica; species Carica papaya. The sequence continues at coordinate 25,183,192 of NC_142312.1, read as the reverse complement.
CAACTTAATAGAGCCATTCTTTATGGGGTTTTATGTGAGCCCCATTTTGCCACAACTCATATTAAGCATTTACATGCAATTGTTTCTGATGGGTACGACTCATTTCTGAGTTTGCTCATCAATGTTGTTACTGGAGTATATGCCAAACTTTTGGATTCAGCAAAGAATCAGTTGCTTTGGGTTACAAGGGAGATGATTTATGTTTCAGCTATGAAGTTTGATGGTTTGTTGGTCAGTTTATTGAGGCAAATTGTTGGTGGGGATTTTAGTGATGAGAATTTGTTGTTGTGCTTTGAGTTGGTGAACCTCTTGCTTGCCAAGTGGGATACTTTGTTAGAAGAAGAGCCTTTTGTTTTAACAAGTGCATTGTATACTTTTCTTCGTTTATTAGCTGATCATTGTAGGTTAATGAATAATGCAAAATTGGAGGCTTTAAGGCAATTAGAGATAGAATTCTGTGTTAAAATGTTGAGGGAGCAGTTTCATTTGTGTTTGAAGATAGGCAGGGATCTTATTCGGCTATTACAAGACTTAGTTCATGTCCCTGAGTTCAAAGCTATTTGGAAAGACCTGGCATTGAACCCAGGTGAGTTTACAACTCTAGGATTTTCAGATATTTCACAAGTTTATGGGTCAAGAACTTCAAGCCGGTACTTCTTGCTCCGAATCACTCCAGAAATGGAAACCCAATTAAGATTTTTACTTAGACATGTGAAGTTTGGGAGCCAGAAGCGGTATCAAGAATGGTTTTTTAGGAAGTTCCTTGTAGGGTCTGAGAGAGAAACTCTTTTAATTGACATTGTTCGGTTTATATGTTGTGCGCACCACCCATCTAATGAAATTCTTCAGTCTGATATTATTCCAAGATGGGCTGTTATAGGTTGGCTCTTGAAATTGTGTAGCAAGAATTACATTGAAGCTAATGTTAAACTGGCTCTTTTTTATGATTGGTTGTTCTTTGATGAAAGAGTAGATAATATCATGAACATAGAACCTGCTTTGTTATTGATGGTTTGCTCAATACCCAATTACATTGACATGACTCACAGTCTACTTGAATTTCTGTTACTTCTTGTGGACAATTATGACGTTGATCATAACGAAATCATAGTTAAGGGTGTATCATCAGCATTCAGTATTCTGGTTCGTAAAGGAGTTGTTCCTTCGCTGGAGATTCTAACCTCATGTAATGCACTTTCTCCTTTTCTAAGAGAAAGACTAGAGAAGTTTTTGTCATACTCTAAAATGAGAATTCTTAAGGATTCACAGCCAATCCATTGTCCTAAACTTCCTAGTCACTCTGTGCCACCTTTAAGTTTGCAGGACGGATCTTGCCAGGGAACCTCAATCCCATCACTAGCAAGGCATAATTCTAAACATAGTATGGAAACTGCAAACGTTCTTGCTTCAGATTTCTCACTTGCCTCTTGTAGTTCTGCTGTCACTGGTGAAAATCATGTTGATGCTATTGAGAAATTTGTTCAATCTCTTGGGGAAACTATCAAACAGTCAAAAAAATTGGGTTTTCAGACTCTAGAAGCAATAATGTTGGCATTTGCAGATGTTGATAAAGTAAGGCCAGGAACTGGTTTAATTTGTCCTAAAGTATTATCTTCTAAGATAAAAGAGGACTATGAAATGACTGGCTACAAACTTTTTGCTCCTCTTGCAATTTGTACAGATTGTCCGGAAAGTGATGATGAAGTTGATTCTCCCACAGCCTTACTTATTCGTACCTTTATTTTTAATCCACAAGAGAGGATGCAAGAGATGCTTTTATTCTGGGCTCGTGATGGATTTCCTGTAGGGGCCAGACTGTTGTCTTATGTGGCAAGGCTAGCTTATGAGGCAAAGAGAGCAGGTTATATTGAAAATGAGATGGTCGACTGTAATTTTGCTAAAGCCAGTAATTTTTGCATGCCATTGTTGATCTTTCATGTTGATGGATATTTCTCCTTTCAAAGTGCAAGAAAAGAGGGTTTAGCTGGAGCCATTACTTCAACTTCTGATTTCGATAAAATATCTGTTGATAAGTTGGTAGAATGTGCTTTCTTGGCATACAAACATTTCCTCACAAATTCAGCAACTCTATTACATAGAGAATCTAGTTATTCTCTTTCAAAGCTCCTGTTTGCTGACATAATGCTTTGCTGTGAATGGGTAAAGAAAAGAATCAAATTTTTATTTTTTAGCATCTTCTCCTATCTTCCTGATTTATCCATTGGTGAGGAAGGGATCATCAAATTACTTGTGCATCAATTGGGTCATGCTGATCTTCTTGAAATACAATTTGATATTTGCTCAAAGAAATTGTCTGTCTTTGGGGAGAATACTGATGTCTTTCTGAACCTAATTAAACGGTCTCTAAACTGGGATTGTCTTCAACAGCATAAATTATGGATGATAATTAGGTCAGAGGTTGCAATTTCTGATGTTGAGGTGGAGAAAATTATCTTGGAATTTTTCTACTGTGGTGAAGTAGATGAAAATCTTACTGCCATAGCAGTTGGAGGCCTTCTAATGCTCTGCAATTGTCGTGCACCCACACCTGAACTTGTTGGGGCAATTATTTTGTTACCTAATAATAATATATCCCAAGACTTTGCTCTTGCAGCTCTCAGCTTGTGGGTTGTGTCTGGTGCCTCAATGCTATTTGACAGCTTTGAAAAATTCTTGGAGAAACTTGAAAATGATAATCAGGATCTTATTTTTTCCGGCTCATCTGGAATTATGATAAACCACTCTGCCATGTTGTGGTTGTTGAATTATTTTAATTCGAAGGGCATGGATGTCTCTGATGCGCTGAGTAGGTTTTCTGTAAATATTCCTGGAAAAAAATCATCGCAGCCATCTTGATGAAAATAGAATATATTCATTCTGAAGCCTCCATTGTCATGTGGTAAGTTGCCTTATCTTTTTGCAAGTCTTGAATGTTTGATTACTTGAAATTGCATGTGAAATAGTTGCTGTTGTTAGGTGAAATGGGTCAGAATTTGAAACTGCTTATCTACCACTAGCAAAGTTTGGAAAGTTCAAATACCCTCTATCGAACAAGATTTGGCTTTTGTTTATGCTCAATAGAAATGGTGAAATGCAAAAACCAATAAACTTATTTGCTGTATCTATATGTAAAAAAATGTAGTTATAATCTAAGATGTTTGTTTTTCAAAAAATAAAAATCTTAGATGTTAAATTTTAAAAATAAGCTGCTGGGTCTAAAATTATCACCAGATAGCGAGATGTAAAATTCTTTTGAATATGATGTACATATTGTGTACTTGTAGATCTAAAGTTCTTACATTCTTTATAATCATTTAAGAATATATGTCAGAAGATTAAAAAAGTTGAATCTTAAATCTAGAGGAGTGACAAAAGTTCTATTTGACTATTTCTTCTAAAGCTAAAAACAGAAAATAGTTTGATTGTACTTGTCCTGCCATTGGTAAAAGATAATAACTTTATCACGTCTGATGGAGACTTCATCTTTCCTGTTCCAAAATAAGCAGTTTGTAGACTGTAAATATGCCAGAATGTTTGACCTAGTTGTAATGAGTTAATCTTTTATTCCATTCATGTTTGAAATTATTTTGTCAATTCATGGAATCCAATTTATAGAATTGTCGAGTGTGTCATATTGGTTCTATTGGCTTTCCATTTGCTTCCGAAACTTCTTTATGCTGAATAGACATTTTCTCCCTTTTTGTTTCTTGCTAGTTGAAAGGCTGAAAGGTTGCTTATAGGAACAGCTTGGAATATCATGTCTCCATCTCATTTTGCTCTGGTTCTGGTTCATAGCAAAACAACGTGCCAAGAACCAGAGTCAAATGATCAAACCACCATTTACTCTCTAATGGGACTATCACTGCCAGAACATTGTTCAGGCCAAAGAGGTCAGAGACTCAGAGAAAACAAGGACATATTGAAACAACAACTAGAAATTGGATTAAAGAAGAAGGTGAATCTTGTAATTGTAATGAGTGGGTAGAGGAAGATGTCCCTGGTGTATATATGATGCTTATTTGCGTGCTTGGAGGTGCTAAGGATCCTGAGCAAGTCCACTTCAAGTTTGTTGTCTTCAACCTGATAAGTTCGTTTGCTGTTCCACTTATGAGACTCTCCTGTCAAAATCACTATATCTTTTGGTGATATGTTTACATGGCTTTTCATGAGTTAGTCCTGGCGAAAGCAGGGAATGCTTAATGGAAAGAGTTTGGGGTCTTTAGAAGACTCAGGTTGAAGATTACTGGTGCTTTTGCCAAAAGAAAAAGGCTGGATTACAGAAGACAGCTGGCTGCATTTGTCAAGAAACAAAGAGATCATTTATTGGTTGGTTAATCAGTGTGGAATCTAGGAACATATGTAGGTATAGTATATGATGGTATAAAATAGAGAATAGTTGGAGACTTATTGTAGGTTAAAAAAGAGAAGCATAGAGGCTATCTTTATTGCTTAAGGAATACTTTGACTATAGTGCTCACTTTGAAGAGCAAGAAAGTGAAGAAGAATAGAGATAAACTGTATTCAAGTTGTTAGCACTTCAAGAGCGTTTGTAGCTACCAGGAACCCTTTCTACTTTATTGAAAATACTGTGTCGTTCTGAAGATCATAGTTGTCACTTCCTCATGGTATTTGAATACCATTTTTTCCTTGATGAGTAAAGTATGTTGGATACCCTTTTTAATTAAAAAAAATGAATGCCATATGTTTTCTTCCCAGTATAATTTCTATGAAAGTAGTGTATTATCGCTTCTAGGAATGAATGTCTTTATGTTGTTCTTACTGAAATAAGGGAAATGTCTAAAACTAAGCCACGTATCTGGAATCATACCTGGATAACCCACTGTAAGTACATAGATGTAAAGAAAATACTACACAGCTAATTTGTCGTGAATTTTTCTATGATTGGGGAGGTCCTCACATTTCAGATTTTTGCTATCCCTTCTGATAAAATATATATTTCCTTCGTTCTTTAGTTTTTTTAGTCCTTGTTTCTTTTGTGTGGCTTCACTGTTATCACTAAATCTCACATGAGTTTACATGGAATTGTCCGTAACTGTTTGGATTTCTCAAATTGAAAATTTCAATTTTGAATTGGCTACCTTTTGCGAGCAATGCTCTGTTTGTCTCTATCTCAACCTTGGAACTTACCTTGAAAAATCCAGATTAGTAAAAAATTTGAAGGACTCAAACCTTACTTGCCCTTTGTTGAGATATACCAATCATATACTAACAAAACACATTAGTTTAATACTATTTACAAATGATTAATATAGGAGAAGTTGACTCTTGATACAACCAACGTCTTTGGTTACAAATACAAAAATGAACCCATTAGTTAAACATACCCTTGGCCTACAAAATGAAAGAAATACTTAACTTTGGAGTTACTATTTCATCTGTTCAATTTTTTTTTTGGGTTCAGCTGTTGACTGAAGAATGCAAGGGTCAGCAACAATTCTAGCCTTCTGCGGCATCTACATCTCTAAAGAATTAGCTGAGTTAGATCATCAAGTAAGCATTCAAAAGAATAGCAGCTTCCACCTATCTATATTATTCATCATTAATCAAGTTCATAACAACCATAATTAATCAACTGCATGGAAAATGTAGTTCAATAAACGATGTCTAAATAATTCATAACACTTCATAGTGGGACTAATAAAAATAGGAAATTCAACTATCCCATAAATATGAAGATGTTTTATGAGTCCAAGGAGCCATACCTTTCTTGGCAACGTTTGAGTCTAGATTGAGTGTTGGGCACAAGATTAGTATGAGAGTTTGGGACAGAACCAAGCCTTACTTTCATCTCTGCACAAAACTAAATTTCATTTCTTCACATAAATTAAAAATCATAAACCACCATTATTCAAAGTCTGAAAATGTTAATAAGCCATAGTTTCTGAAACAACTTAATTATTAGGTGAAAAAAAAAAGGATTTTAAGTACACCTTGCAAAACCTCAAATTAGCCTCTTGTTATAGGAAACGTTATATTTAAAAACAGAATCTGCTACAAGAAATTCAGCTTGCTGAGAAGGGACATGGACAGTTAGATATTGGTGTAAACATTAAATAATCAATGAATGATCAAACCAAGATTATGATTCATGAAGCATAGTTACTGGTCCAGAATCGGTATTGTTATCTGCAATATATACCTTGGACTGTCATTCGTGGATTGAGGGACTATCTTTGCCTCCTAGATCGTCTGCTCATGTTGCCCTTGATGTTTTTACCAGTTGATGTTGTCGACCTCCAACAACCCTCAAGAACCATTTTGGTTTTCCAGTTTGAAACACAAGGTATCCCATGACCAACCCAAATATAGTGCCACATCCATATCCTATCAGAACAGGTTTCCAGCCAAATCCAAACTCTGATTCGTCGTCTTCATTGGCACCTGGTGGTGATGCTCCATTGGTGCAAGACCTCTGCAATGGAAAGCCACACAATCCCAGGTTTCCTGTATATGAATTGACTGGAAATGTATTGAACTGGTTTCCTCGAGGTATTGGCCCTACAAGCTGGTTGTATGAAACATTCAAGACAGCAAGAGATGTCAAATCTGTCAATGTTGTGGGAATCTCTCCAGTTAGCCTGTTGAATGAGAGGTCTAACCATTCCAGATTGTGCAGAACTCCTATTGATGGTGGAATTTTCCTGGAAAAACTATTACGTGAAAAATTGAGCCCGCGCAAGGCTTTCAAAGCACCAATGTTTTCAGGAAGTTGTCCATGGAAGTTATTGCTGGAGAAATCAATAGCAGTGAAAATAGTAAGAATTTTCACCAGCTCAACCTCTATTCCTTTCATTGTCACCATTACGGAATCTTGATAGTATCCATCACCCATATAAACTGGGCCTTGCTCGTCATTATCCGCCACCATAATTGATCTCAAATTTTCATAAAAACTTTTTGTCAAGTTACCATTAAAATCATTGAAAGCAATGTCAATGATTCGAAGCTTTGAGAAGGAAACATTTGGCCTTAAGTCTTCTACCAAACCATGGAATCTGTTGGAACGCAGGACAAGAACCTGTAGCTCTGGAAGAGTTCCCAACCAATTAGGAAACGAATCATTCATGTCATTGTTTCCAAGATCCAACACTTCCAAATTTGTACATTTAAGCAGTGATCCTGGAACTTTCCCACTCAACTTATTACCATTCAAGTCAAGACTCCTTAAGCTATTTTCATGAGTGAATGTATCAGGAACTGGGCCTTGTAAACCATTTTCCCTCAGATTCACCACAGAGAGACTGCTCAATTTTCCCAAACACATTGGAATAGCCCCACTAAACATGTTGGTAGATAAATCAAGGACTATAAGGGAACTCAGGTTGCAAATCAAGGAAGGTATCTCTCCTGTAAAGGCATTGGTTGAAATTGAATAAAAAGCTGTTGTTGGTGGTGGTATAGGAATTGGTCCCTGGAACTTGTTGTGTGAGAGGTCGATGACCGTGAATGTGATCAAAATTGTGATGGTAGAAATGTGTCCTGCTCCGTCCAATCCTGTAATCACCGAGTTTTCATAATAACCTTGGCTCAAATCTCGCAGCTTTGTTCCATCTTGCACCACCATCATGGACTCCAAATTCGTGAAGTATTCTGTTGGGAAATGACCTGTAAGGTTATTATGAGAGAGATCAATGATCTTCAAACTTGGAAATGGAGTTCTGGCCTTGAGATCCTCAACGTGTCCATATAACCTATTAGACCGCAAGATAAGGACTTGCAGACTGGAAAGTGTTTCCAACCAGTCAGGAAAAGTGTCATTTATATTGTTATTTCCAAGATCAAGAACTTGCAAACCCGTGCAGTTCACTAGAGAACGTGGGATTGGGCCTTGAAGTTGATTCCTGTTCAGGTCAAGAGTCATTAAACGATTTCCCCTTGCAAAAACTTCAGGGATAACACCCTGAAGATTGTTCATTCTCATGTACAACATTAAGAGTCCATTGGTAAAGCTAGAGAATAAGCATCCTGGAATCATGCCAGTGAAGTTGTTGTTTGACAAGTCGAGAATAGAAAGGAAATTGGAATTGCAGATAGAGGATGGAATTTCTCCAGATAATTTATTGTTTGATACTATAAACCACACAGACCTGGGAGGAAGGGGAAGTGGACCTTGAAGATTGTTGGATCCCATGTCTAGAATTTCCAGATTATTCCCTGATATTTCCCCCACTTCCGTCAAACTATTGTGTGAAACATTCAAGTAAGACAGTAAGCCATCTCCTGTCTCCCATAACCATCTGGGAATCTCACCTTGAATTCTATTATCAGAAAGATCCAGCACCCTTAATTTCTTGAGGTTTTTTAAGAAACTTGGAAATTCAGTTATGTTGCAGGAAGACAAAACCAAGGAGTCAACATTGAGTAATGTATGATTGCTGCTTGGGAATTCTCTTATTGTGCAAGACGTCAAAGACAACAATTCAAGAGCAGGAAATTCATCACTGTTATTCACACCGAGAGATAGACTGTAATTTGAAAGGCTAAGGTACCCAAGATGTTTAAGCTTTGAAAGTATGTTCATATCAACTGAGCCACTCAAGTTATAAGATGAAAGAGTAAGACCAGTAAGGTTTTCGAGTCCCGAAAATGATTCTGGAATTGGGCCATGAATCTCATTGTTTCTTAGGTAAATATATTCTAGGGACTTGGGCTGGAATTCACTAATTTCACCAGTGAACTTGTTGTTTCTAAGGTCCAAGTGCCTCAAAGATGGCAGAGAAAACAACCAAGATGGTATATTTCCACTTAGCTTGTTATTGTAAAGGTAAAGATAGGTTAGATTTGAAAGGCCAAATGAAGGAGAAGAATCAATAGGACCCATCAACTGATTTTCTGAAAGGTCTAATTGCTCCAAAGATGGTAGAGAAAACAACCAAGATGGTATTTTCCCACTAAGTTGGTTGTTGGAAAGGGAGAGAAAGGTTAGATTTGCTAGGCCATTTCCATGAGAAGGAATAGGACCAACCAGCTGATTTTTCGAAAGATCCAAATGGGAAAGTTGTGTTAAACTAGTAAGATCATCTGGGATTTGGCCACTGAATTTGTTCTCAGATAGATCTAGGAAAGTGACTTGTTTAAGGTTTGAAAGGGAAGATGGAATTTGACCAGTAAAGTTGGAATATCTAGTACGCAAATAGGTAAGCGCTGAGAGGTTAACAAGGGATGCTGGAATAGAACCTCCAAGCTTTGTAAAAGACAGATCCAAGTACCGTAAGGACATCAAATTGCCAATCGAAGCAGGCAGTTCGCCTGAGAAATCACTGCCAGTGAGATCTAAATGCTTCAAGAACCTTAAATTGCCAATGGAAGCTGGTAGTTTCCCTGAGAAACCAGTGAAAGAAGTATCCAAGAACTCAAGAAGACTACTCTGATTGAATTCTGGAAAAGTTCCTGTGAGATAATTGTTTCCTGATAAACCAACATGAAGGAGGTTAGGTAATTGAAAAATATGAGCAGGAAATTCCCCTTGCAATTCACAGTTAGAAAGTTGGAGGGATGTTAATGAATAGGGCAAATTTGCCAAGGGACCAAGTGCATGTAAACTCATTGTTACACTGTCAAGAATAAGCTCCTTCAGTTCTGTAAGATTACCGACCATTTCTCTCAGAACAATTGTTTTGAGTTTTAACTGATCATAATAACTGGAAGACAGATCAAGAGACACCAATCTTGATAAATGAGAGATTTCAGATGGGACTTGTCCAGAAAAATATGAATGTGATAGATTGAGATGCGTCAAACTCACGAGCTGTCCCAAGTTTGGTGGAATTCTGGAGTTGTTGAAGTTGTTGAAAGCGAGATTGAGGTTTTGAAGGTGAGAGAGGAGGAAGAGAGTCGTGTTAGAATCGATGGAGCCAGAAAGCCAACTGCAACTCAGGTCAAGGCCAATCACATGTCCTGTTAGAGGGTCACAACTGACCCCATCCCACGAGCAACAATCTGTCCCCTCAATCCACGCCCTTGTCTTCTTATAACCACCTCCACATGAAGAAAACTCACTGAAAGAGAGGCTGTTCTTGAATTGAAGCAACACAAATTTCTCTTCTTGCAGAGAAATCTGAGGTGAAAAGGAAGAAGAAGAAGAAGATGATGATGATGATGAACAATAAGTTGCATGACAAAACAAGTAGGAGACAAAGAGAAAGAGGAATTTGTAGAGACATGGCACTGGCAAACCCTCCATGGCTGATGTCAAAACAGAGGGTCTGCTGTTTGTCTTCCTATCATTTATATGAATATATAGAAAATTCTGAACTGACAAGCCAATCCAAGACATTTAGCACGCATGGTCGGATCCCCTATTTTAAAATTATTTTGAAAAGTTGTGTGTTCCCACGAAGCCTTTTAGAAATTTATCAAAATCTAGTGGAACTCATTCAAATATATAACACAACAGCCTTAGAAAAAGAGCAAACCCGGATAATTCTGTTTATTATTCTTTTTGATGGATACGAAGTCAAGAGGTTTCTGTCTGGTTCAATATAAAATTGCATTTTTACCCAGGGCAGTATTATTTGATTTTGTTGTTTTTTTTTTTTTGTTTTTTTCTGAAGGTGTTATTTTATAAGTCAATACTATTAAATTAGAAATTTTAATAATATTTTGCGAGAAATTATTTAATTTATGATTAAGAATTAAGACTGCATAATTTGACGAACCCATGATGTAATCATCAAATAATATATAAATAAATAAATAAAATAGTTAGATTATACTAATAAGAAGCAGCAACTCTTTCACATAATGATTGCTACCTTTGAGAAAGACGTAAAATGTAATATTATTATATCTTAAAACTTCAAACACACTTTTGTTGTATAAAAAGAAACTAATAAGTTTATTTTCAACTTATAAATAAAACAATAAGGTTTGAACGTTTTAAATTTCGATTATGTAAAAATAGAAATTGTAGGTTTTTTATATATCAAATTCAAATTAGATCTTCGATTTCTTAATTGATAAGTATAAATATAAATTTATTATTATAAAATTAAATATATTAATAGTTAATTTAATTATTAATATATTAATAAAATTACAGTAACTAAAATGAATTAAATTTTATTAAAATGATTATGTTTTTGAGGAAAAAAAGAAATTTATGGCTGTTAAATTCTTTTTATTAAAATAATTATAATAAATTAAAAACTTTAAATAAAAAAATCATGTAAATTATGATTGAGTTCAACATATCAAGTAATTAAAGTATAAAAATATATTTCTATATTTATAAGATTAAATTATTAAATTAATCTGCAAAATTTAATATTTATTACAATTTGATCTTTAATGTTTTTTTTTGTTACTATTAATTTTTAATATTTTTTTATTTATTTAAAATAATTAAATAATATTTAATATTTTAAAAATTAACTTAAAAGAATGATTAAATAACTGATTAAAATTATTCTTTTAAATCATTGTTAAAACTATTTAAATACGATCTAATTAACTTTTTTTTTTCCGCTAAAAAAATAGAAAAGATCTTAAAAATTTTAGATAAATGAAAAACGTTAAAAACTAAACAAAAAATGTAAAGGATAAAATTTGTAATTGACAAATCAAACTATTTAGTAATTGACATATTTATAATTAAATTTTTCTATATGGAAATCAGTCAAATGAAATTATAGATCTGTAAAATAATGGTTAAACATATTTTTCCGTGTTTTTAAAAATATTATATACCATAAAAGTGTAGCGGGACAAATAAACGAACAAAAATTTGTGAAATTATGCAAAATATTTGAAGATGCTGAGCACATGGCAACTTAGTATTACTCTTTAACATTCCCCATTCATCTCCTGGGCAATTAAATGCAGGATACAGACAAGATAATTAATCACTGAACAGCAAAAAGAGATGTATCTAGATCATGCCTCGAATCATTAAAAAAAAAAAAAAGCCATCCACCATTTTTTATGACACATTCAAAGAGATCTAGATTGGAATATGGTCCAAAAGCTTCCTCTATCTCAAAACACAAACATGTCCAAGCACCTTCGCCACATGGGTGACCTCCACCTTGGTTATTTCTCAAAGGAGTTTGAATTTGGATCGCCAAAAAGTGGTGTTTGTACAACATGAGATCCAATCAGATACTCTGATGACCTTGCTTTTCATGATGTTTTCTCAAGAATAATGCACCAGTTTGATTTATCATAAAACCGATCAACAACCACTGCACTCTCCATTCCGGAAACTAACCTGCACAAAATTATAAAACATGTACTCATAGTATAAAACAGGGGGGATTGTGAAAATTCTGCAATCATCAAAACAGAGATATAGTGCAGAAGCGAAAAACATAATTTATTCTGAAAATTGCTTCATCTATGTATAATTTATGAACCAAAAGTAGATGTCCTATTTAAAATCACGGAGCATCCACAAAATAATGAAAGCTCTACTCCTAGTTTCACAAATTTAAACAACTTTTGTATACATAGGAAATGTGTATATTAGCTCGTAGGCCAAACTCACATAAAATTTGGCCTCCGGTCATTCTTAGACTGCCTTTAGGTGGGAAATGAGCACAAAAATGTTTCCTTTCATTTTCAGCTGAGACCCATATTATGCAACAAAATGCTGGAAATTATTACAAAGACTAAGTTTGCAGGATGCAATTTGGTCTGTAACGAGGGGAGAAGTGAGAGCAGGTTGTACAGGCACTACCTAACTCTAAACATAACTCATTAGTCTAAAAACAATGCCTCACTGTTATAGACATCCTCACTTAACTTTTATCTTTCCCATCTCTGCATGCAAAAAGCACTTCTTTTTCGCATTCTGCCTAGATGGTTCCCACCTCAAGTTATTTACTTGACATGAACGATCTTAAGCTAACACATTGTTCCAGATACTATGACAATACATGATAAAAGTATTCACCAGATAACAAAAATAATCCCAAATACTGAATTACCAATTCAAGATAATAATTGAAAAGAATCGAAGATATGTAAAATAAAATCAACAGTATTGATTATTTGCATCAGAAAATAGATACCTTTCAAGTTCACCTTCACTAAACACATGATAATATCTGTTGTACACTACAGCACTCTTTTTGTCATCTTTCTTTGCCAGACCATTCGCAAGAGCACAAGCAGAAGCACCGCTAACTTCAGCACGGTGATAAGGTAAATGCCAAGGAACAAAATATTCTTGATTCTCAACAGTCCATTTATCTCTACAAGCAGATGTATCACCTTGACATTGAGGAGATATGCACACAGCTTCTTGCAACTTCTCAGTAATATTTCCCTGGGAATCCTTTTTGGGCTCTCCTACACCATTTTCCTCGGTCTCTGGGATACTTTCTAGGGTAAAAGATGGAGTGCTACGAACACGGGGACTACCTGGTCCTATCCATTCTTCCACATATTTTTCGGTTAGTGGAGTCCATTTAGTAACCAATGTTTTATCCTCCTGTTCTACAGCCCAAACTGTTATTAGAACTAAGCCACCCTTTTTTACTACCCGCACTAATTCTTCAATTGCTTTCTTTCTCCTATTCTCTGTACTTAAGTGATGTAGCACTGCTATAGAAATTGCTGCATCGCCAAAACCAGTTCTGTAAGGAAGATTTACAGCATCTGCAACCAAAACTTCATGCCCTCTATCAGCACAAATTTTGATAAGAGGAGCACTTATATCACATCCTATAAAATGACAATCTCGATTTAATCCCAAATATTTCCCATTTCCGCACCCTGCATCCAATACAATAGAACCAGAAGGCAACGATCTCAGAAAAGTGGCAACTTTAGGCCACTTCGCAAAGCGGGTGGAGCTGAAATGGGGAGCAATAGCATCATAGACACGATGGACATACTTCTTTTCTATTTCAGGCGTGCAATTCACACTTGCAGACATGCAATTCTGGTCCTCACTTGTTGATACTGAATGCTGAGCATGGCATTCTCCATCAACTATAGTACACAAACTAGAAGCATCCTTTACTTCGACTTCTATCATATTACCAAAAGTTAATGAACCAAAACCACAATGAACGCCCTCTAAGTGCAGACTTTGAGCTTTCCAAAAACGATAGTAACGTCTGTTAGTTCTTAGAATGCCAAGAACCATCAAATTGAAGAAGAAAACCTAACCAAGCATAGTTCTGCAGAAGAAAAAGATTGGCAAGGTAAAAACTAACAGCTTAAGATTGAAGTTAAGAGAAAATCTTAGGATCTATCAGATTCAAAAAATGTTTTAATTTAACAAATAGCTGCTATTATATGGCTTTTTCTTGCTTCAGGTATGCATCATTTGCCAATGAGTTTATCCACCATATAGTAGACCAAGTCTGGAGAAAGCAAAAGCATCAGAAGATGTACATGCCATTATATTCTAATATCTATATGACCAACTACTCCAAAAAAATAAGAGGGAGAAGTTGTGCATAGAGTTTTTGCACATGTGCATATGTCGTCCACTTAATCCCTTAATCCAGTGAAATTAAAACTATTATCTTCATGTCTTTCATGTCTTCTGTATTCAGGTTTGTGTCAATTCTCATAAATTTTCCAGCTTCAGTCAAATTCGATGCAATTGTTTGTTACTTCTTTTCCCTTTTCTGGAAAGGAAAAAAAGAACAACAAATTGATTAACAGGGAACCATGGGGTGCCACCACATCCATATAAAAAAATTTCAAAGAGTCCACAACCACCATGCCAGGAAGTCTACAAAATCAGCCTCCCCAATATGGGTAAGTCTATGTAGTCTATATAAGATTTGGGGCCTTAGTTCCTACATCAAAAGTCCCTAAAATTTTTAAAAGGGATTATAGAATCTTCAAAAGCCCATCACCTCCACTTTTCCAGACTTCCGGTTCTTACCCAAAATTAATTTTTGAGAATAGAAAATCAATAGTCCACATGGCATAAAGGAGTGGAGGGGAGATGTAACGTCATGTGGTAATATCAAAACCCAATTCGACCTACAGATAGAGCAAATGACCAAATAGTTTAAGACTACCTATCAATTTTTATCCTTTAGCAAAAAGAAAAACTATCAACATCAATACAACAAAAGCTGGTTCAAATGATTGAAAGAAATGGTCTATCGGGAACAAGAAGCACCTCAAATATAGAAAACAAAATGAAAATTACAAGTCTCCATCTGAAAACTTTCATTTGATGGCACTACATAGGTTCTAATCGCATAATTATAATTCATTTGTTAACTGAACTTGTAACTTTGCTGAAATTGCACTTGGATTCTTTTTTTGTCTTATGATTGAAAATATCCTTAAAAAGAAAAAAAAAATCGAAGTCCAAAAATTTGCACTTGGATTTCCCCTTGTATTCTCTGGAGCCAAACAAAGATTTTTCGGGCACTAAAGAGTACCTAGTAAGATCAACTTTTCCACGAAGAAAAAAAGTACCTATTTCATCTCCTCAGTCAAAATGCTAATCAAAACTATAACTAGGAAAATAGCAATATATTTCATATTTCAAGTAACAAAGTCATGTTTTACAGCTTTGATAAAATCAAATCACAATCCTTCAAAATCGGCAAATGGTATATCTAAAAACATACATAAATATGTATGTATTACTTGTGTGTGTGAGTGTGTGTATGCATAAAGGAAAGAGAGACAGAACAAAAATGCTCACCTTCTTCCCGATAGAAGTATGGCGTTCCAATTACCAACAGTTATTATCAAATTAGGGTTTATAGAATCGAAGCTGCACAGGGTTAAACCACACCGTACAATAAATGAGAGCCAGAAAACCCGATTGGACAGAAAAAACTAACAAACAGCAGAGCTCCAAATTCCACCTTCCAAACAAGTCATCTAGATCAAAGCTCACTTGCAGAAATGAATCGAACCTTGCACAGATTAAAGCTCCAAACTTGAGGCGCTGTCTTGAAGTTAGGTGAGAACAGAAAATAAAATAAATGGGGAGGGGGAAAGCAATAATTTATTTGAGCCTCGTTTTTTTAAAAAGAAAAAAAATCGCTAGTGTTTTAACGAGTTAGAATTACTCAAACTAAAAATTTAATGTTTATAACATATTTTTTTATTAAAAAATATAATAAGTTTATAAATCTTAATTCAGATTTATCATAATTTTAATAATATGTAAATAAATAAAATAATTAATTTTATTAAATTAAATATTATAATTTAACAACTGTCATCTCATTATAAACTTAATTAATAAAATATTTTTATCTTTTATTTAATTTGAGCAAATAAACACAAAATAATACCTTATTTTAAGCTATAAACACTTAATTTTTCTTAATTAAGCATCTAAATATTTTAATTTAATTAATTAAATTTTTAGAATTTTTTATTACATATTAAATATTTTTATTTCATAATTTTATTTACTAATCTTATTAGATCTTATATGATAGTATAAGATTAATATACCCTATTATTTTGATATTTTTATTTTATTAATAAGATTTTAATTTATTTTTAACTAAATTGAACTCGGGCCATGACAACGAAGGCTCATAATAGACCAAGTTAAACAAATTGATTAGGTTATTTCCTAACTAACTTGTTATAGGGTTTGGGTTAGATTTAGTTAGTCTTGTGGATTGCCTTAACCTATTGAGTTAGAATTGTGCAAGCTAATGAACAATCGAAATATTTCTAAGACATATTTTGTAACGACTCCGGAAATTCAAAAGAAAATACACATAATAATCTGTAACATATCACATATCATACTTTTATATTCAAATCATCAAACAACAATTGCCTTTTTTTATTAGTTTACTAGTATCCATGGAGATTCATAGGAGTCCCCACTACACATGAACTATTCTCCTTAACAAACTTAATTCTAGGGTCGTCCCCATACCCCATCCGGTATGAGGGTGAAGCGGGTCGTCCCCATACTCCGTCCGGTATTGGCGCCACATGACCAAGTCTCCATACCCCGTCCAGTATGAGACAACATTCACGGTAGGGTTCCCTATGAAACCGGTCCGTCCACCATCTCCCAAGATATCTAGTAAGGCTGTAATCTTATTAATTTATCAAATCTTATCCCATTCCTATTTGTCTTCAGTCTTTGTTACCAACTCAAACACGAATGCATACACAAATAACGTGCATCCAACAAAGCAAGCATATCTTAAATTTCCAAAATCAAACAGTAGTGAAGTAAGCAGTGATACATGCATTCAAAACTATAGAATAAATAAACTAGATACCATAGTGCATTTAAACTGTAAAATGAATCAAACAAGAATTAACAGAGAAATATGTCCGGTTCGGGCTCCATTAGCAACCGTAATTAATTATGCATATCTATTTAATTTGTACAAAATACAGTATTATCATTTATTCAAACTTCAATTCCATGATAGGAGATAGGGTGAAGGGCCCTTACTTGATTTGACATCGAAAACTAGATTCTCACTACACCTACGGGTGGTCTCTGGATTCCTTGAATTTTTTCTTCGGGAACAAAAACGCACTTACAGTACCTACACATGTCCCAAATAACCCAAAAATCATACCTAAGGCCTACTCGGCCAATTTTGAAATTCCGACACGGCAGCTCCGCCGTGCTCCGGCGACGAGCGGCGGCGATCCACCTCAGGTTGGCTGTTTTCGGCCGTTTCCGGCCGAAGTCAGCCAAACTTGCATCGGTTCCTGTGAGAAAACACACTTAGGGCCCTCGGTGGGCCGAAAAAATATAGAAAACTGAAACTTACTGGCGGTGGGGCTCTCCGGTGTGGCGTCTCCTCCGGCTCACGTCGCGGTTGGGTGTTTTGCTCTAGTTAACCTATAGAGGAGGAAACGGTGATCACAACGGTGGAAAAATCACATCGAACAGGAATCAGAAAAGGCCTCATCATATGCAAAAATCGAGACACCCTGCGGCGGCACCGCTGGGCTTCGGCAGTGTTTTCCGACCAATTGGCAGGTGTTTTCGCTCTAATTTGGCCATAAGTGGGTTTAGAATCAAATTCTGAGCAAAGGGGAGAATTGTTTACCTCATTTGGAGGCCGGAAATTTTTTTGATACGGCGACGGGTGGCAACGGTCAGCTCCCCGGTAGCTGTGCTGTCTTCTCCGATGAGGGGCTCAGGCGGCTAGGGTTAGGTTATTTATACACATTCGCTTTTAATCTGAGCCCTCCATCGCTTTTAATCTGGACCGTCCGATCGCGATTAAATAAAGAATGAATCTGGACCGTTCATCGCGATTCAATATGGGTCGTCCGTGCGCGATTCCATCTAGGCCATCCATGCAGATGCAATCTGGGCCGTCCGTGCGCGCGGGAACGGATCTCAGCCGTTCGATCGCGCGCACGCGGATCGCCCACGTGGCTCCCCCCGCGTCAGCATCTCTGCCACCTAGCGCGTCCTGCTTGGCCGGGGCTGCTGACCGGACAATTGACGTGGCATAACTTTTTTAAATTATATTTTGACCTCCGGTTTCCGATTTTCTTTCAAAAATACCCCCAGAACCCAAATTTTCACTCCTTTTCCCCAAAATTATTTTCAATTAAATCCCTAAACAATTTTTATCCCTTTTTTTATTATTATTATTATTATTATTATTTCTATTAAAATAAATTAAACTAAATTAAATTCTATATAAGATTACATAAATAATAATTATATTCATACAATAATAATTAATAAAAAGAAAAAAA
This sequence comes from Carica papaya, assembly GCF_054855325.1. NCBI lineage: Eukaryota > Viridiplantae > Streptophyta > Magnoliopsida > Brassicales > Caricaceae > Carica > Carica papaya. Next base: position 25,164,532 of record NC_142312.1, on the reverse strand, counting down.
AAAGGGTTGGGTCTCCCCCCTTAAAAGAAATTTGGTTCCTCAAATTTACCTCTTACTATTGATCGAACAGCTGGAAGTACTTGACTCTAAAGTCTGATTCTAGCTCCTACGTGACCTCCCTTGGTGTGTGGTTCTACCATACGACCTTTACAAAGGATATTTTTCAGTTGCGGAATAATCTGCTCTTTCGATCCGTAATGGCGACCGGTACTTCCTCGTAGGATAAGTCCTCCTGGAGTGGGAGAGGTTCGTGGGCCAAGACATGAGAGGGGTCCGGGTTGTACTTGCACAACATAGACACATGAAATACATTGTGGACCTTTGAAAGCTCTGGAGGTAGTGCTAGTCTGTAGGCGGCGGTACCAATCATGTCTAAGACTTTGAATGGTCCAATAAATCGGGGGTTTAGTTTTCCCCTCCTGCCGAACCAACTAATTTTCTTGGAAGGAGTGACCTTAAAGAACACCCGGTCGCCTTTCTCAAATGCTAAATCTCTCATCCAGGTGTCCATATAACTCTTCTGTCTGCTCTGAGCCGCCTGAATGTTCTTCTTGATCTTAACTATCTTGGATATAGTCTCCTTTACTAGCTCCGGGCTGAATAATTTTCTATCGCCCACTTCTTCCCAACAAATCAGTGATCTGCATGGACGCCCATATAACACCTCATACGAAGCCATGCCAATACTCGCTTAGTAGCTGTTATTATAGACAAACTCTATCAGGGGCAGATAGTCATCCCAAAGGCCGTCAGAGTCAAGGACACAAACTCGAAGCATATTCTCAAGTGTACGGATTGTCCTTTCTGATTGTCCATCAGTTTGAGGGTGGAAGGTAGTACTAAGGGACAGCTTCGTTCCCATGGCTTGCTGAAAGCTACTCCAAAATCGAGAAGTGAACCTAGAGTCCCTCTCAAACAAAACTGTCACTGGAACTCCATGTAATCTAACTATTTTCTGGATATACATTCTTGCCAACTTGTCCAAGGGATCGGTCATCCTGATGGCTAAGAAGTAGAAAGACTTGGTAAGCCGGTCAACAATTACCCAGATGGCGTCATGTCCTGAGCGTGTCTTAGGTAACCCTGTCACGAAATCTATGGTGATATGTTTCCACTATCACTCTAGGATCAGTAAAGGCTGAAGTAACCCACCTGGGCGCTGATGCTCTACTTTGACTTGCTGACATACCAAGTATTTAGACACAAAGTCAGTTATGTCCCTTTTCATCCCATTCCACCAAAACCGGGGTCGCATGCTTTGGTACATTTTGGTGTTTCCGGGATGCATGACAAACTTTGAGCTACTGGCCTCTGTCATGATGTCTCTCTTTAACTCACTGTCACTTGGAACACACACTTTATCCTGAAATCGGAGTAACCCATTGGCGGAGACTCGGAATTCTGAGCTAACTCCTTGTTCTGCATTGTTCTTGAGAGCTACTAGGGCGGGATCAGCTGACTGAGTTTCCCTTATTCTCTGGATTAACTCAGGCTGGACGGTCAAATGGCTCAAACATGTGACTCTACTCAAGTCCTGAAGTCGAACCTGTTGTGTAGCCTCAATTTGCCTGCATTCTGAGACCATCACATGGGTTAAGATACCTGTATTTTTTTTGCTGAGTGCATCGGCTACCACATTGCCCTTACCCGGATGTTATAAGATATCACAATCATAGTCCTTAATAAGTTCTATCCACCTTCTCTGACACATGTTATGATCCGTTTGAGTGAATATGTATTTCAAACTCTTGTGAACGATATAGATCTAAAAGGTCTCTCAATATAAATAATGGCGTCAAGTCTTCAAGACGTGTATAATTGCGGCAAGCTCTAAGTCATGGATGAAATAAATTTTTTCATGACTCTTTAACTGTTTGGACTCATAGGCTATGACATTTCCATGTTGCATTAGAACATAACCCAGGCCTAGATAGAAGGCATTATTGTAAACTGTATATCCCCCCGATTCACTCAGTAAGGCCAGCACAGGTTCAGTAGTCAGCCGCTTTTTTAGTTCCAAAAAAACTTCTTTCATAGTCCTCATTCCACTCAAACTTGGCATTCTTCTTTGTGAGTCGGGTTAGGGGAGCCGCTAGACTAGAAAATCCTTCAACGAACCTGTGGTAATAGCTCGTCATTCCCAGAAAGTTACAGATTTCTTTAACTGATGTCAATTTCTCCCAGCCGAGCACCACTTCAACCTTTTCAGGATTTACTGATACTTCATCCTTTGATATGATGTGCCCCAGGAAGGCGGTCTGCTCAAGCCAGAATCCACACTTATTCAACTTTGCATACAGCTTCTTTCTTTTGAGAACCTGCAAAACCTGGGCTAGATGGTGAGCATGTTTCTCTCTGCTTTTTGAGTAGACCAAGATGTCATCGATGAACACGATAAAAAATTGATCCAAGAATTGTCTGAAGATCCTGTTCATCAGATCCATGAAGATGGCTGGGGCGTTGGTTAGCCTAAATGGCATGACCAGGAACTCATAGTGGTCGTACTTGATTCGAAAAGCCGTCTTGGGGATGTCTTCTGTCCTTATTTTTACCTTATGGTAACCTGATCGCAGGTCTATTTTGGAGAAGACCTGTGCACCCTGCAACTGATCAAAGAAGTTATCAATCCTGGGAAAGGGATACTTGTTCTTGATTGTGACCCTGTTCAATCCTCTGTAATCAATACATAGTCTCAACATTCCATCTCCTTTCCTAGCAAAAGTGACCCCGGCACCCTAGAGGGACATACTATGTCTGATAAAACCACTGTCTTGCAATTCAGTGATCTTTTTCCTCAGCTCCTCCATCTCAATGCGGCTCATGCAGTAAGGAGCAACCAAAATAGGCTGGGTGCCGGGCTGTAGATCTATAGTGAACTCGACTTCCTTATCCACTGGCAGTCTGGATAGTTCATCTGAAAACACATCTGCAAAGTTTCGGACTACCGGAATCTCTTGAATACAATTCTCTTTCTTGGGTTTGCCTAGTTAGAGAAAATAGCAAGGTTAAGATACTTGACAAATAAGAAAATTTGCCATCAAGGAATAAATACTAAATGATTTTATTAATTTGTAAATGGCTGCTCATTAGGAGGATTAAATACAACCTTCTTGCTAAAGCAATCTACGGTTGCGTAATACGCCACTAGCCAATTCATCCCTAAAATTATATCAAAATCTCCCGTATCTAATTCTATTAGGTATACACTCATGTTCCTATTTGCTATCTCCATGGCACAAGCCATGTAGATAACTTCTCACAATAGTGTTACACTCCCAGCAGTAGACACAAATAACATTGAATCAAGTTTATCAGGTAATATATTAAATTTGGATAGAAAAACAGGTAAAACAAATGAATGCGATGCACCAGTGTCAAACAAAACATGTACCACCTCCGGATCGGCTTCGGCATCCTATTGGGTGAGGTTGTAAGCCCTGCCCTAGATAGGAGGTCTTCCTTGATTCTGGTTCCTTGGGCACTCTCTCGCATAGTGTTGGGCACTACCACATATGCGACATGTATTGTTGAGGTGGTAGCATGGTCGGTCCCCGTGATCCCTGCCGCAATACTGACAGATCTTACCACATCCTGCCACTGGAGCCTAAGGGGGAGCCTAGATCACCAGTCTGGGCCTCTTGTTCTGTTGGACAGGCGCAATAAGTGCTGGTCTGCGGAGTGCAGTTGAGACTCTGTGGTTCCTTGCTAACTGAGGGAGGGTGTGGAGGCTCCTCTCCACTAACTGTGTCTTGACCAGAACGACCGAGTATGTCCCGAGCACCAGTACAAATAAATGTTATTTGATCTCTGGGCGGAGGCCCCATTGGAACCTCCTAGTCTTCCTGCCCTCATCCATCAATGTCTCAGGGTAATATCGGCCTAACTCCAGGAACTTACGAGCATATTCTGACACTATCATGTTCCCTTGGACCAACTGGACAAACTACATCTCCTTCATATGTCAGATGTGCTCTGGGAGGTACTCTGCATGAAAGGCTGCTAAGAACTGTTCCCAAGTAACTGGAACAAGCAGGGTGGTCTGCTTGAGTTCCCACCAGCATGTAGGTAGCAAGGGTGACCCTCTGCTCGGGAGTCACTCATAGGGTTTTGAAAGCCTTCTCCGTCTCCGCCAACCAGTACTAGGCATCTTCAAAAGAGGATTACCCTACAAAAGTATATGGGTTCAGTTTTCTGTACTTTTTTACGTAACCTTGGTCAATCATGGAAGGAGCTGGGTCCCGCGGAAGACGAACTTGGATAGGCTGAGGATAGACTGGGGGGCCCTATGGTGATACTTGCTGATATGGTGGGGGCACTGGATTATACTGTGGCGGTGTCGGGCAGTATTGTGGCTGGGGCACTGGATTATACTGCGGCGGTGGCACTGGGTGGTACTGTGGAGGAGCAGGCTCATACCAGAGTGGCTCGAAATCCTCTCGCTGCAGTGGTGGCTCAACCTATGGCAGCGGGGGAGGGTCGGGTAGCTCCCTTCTCTCCTCTCGACCCTGCTGGGCACCAATGAGTCTCTCCAGCATCTCAAATATCCTGTCAACGTCTTCCTGAAGTGAACCATCTCAGGCTGCTCGGTTTAGTGGGGGTCTTCCTCTTCTCATCTCTCTGTATCTGCATTTCACAAGGAATGGTTGACTAATGATTAATTAGTTTGGTGTTTCTCTAAGTATCATTATGTAAGGAATGAGTCCGAGGAATGCGGCTCTGATACTAACTGTAACTACCCCAAAAATTTAAAAGGAAATACATATAATAATCTGTAACATATCACATATCATACTTTTATATTCAAATCATCAAACAACAATTGCCCCTTTTTATCAGCCTTCTAGTATCCATGGGGATCTATAGGGGTCCCCGCTACACGTGAACCATTCCCCTTAACAAACTTAATTCCAAGGTTGTCTCCATACCCCGTCCGGTATGACCGTCAAAATAATAAACCTCAATACCCCGTCAGGTATGACGGCGAAGCGGGTCGTCCCCATACCCCGTTCAGTATGGGCGTCAAATGACCAAGTCTCCATACCCCGTCCGGTATGAAACAACATTCACAGTAGGGTTCTCTATGAACCCGGTCTGTCCACCATCTCTCAGGTTATCTAGTGAGGCTTTCATCTTATCCATTTATCAAATCTTATCCCATTCCTATTTGTCCTTAGTCCCCGTTACCAACTCAAACATGAATGCATACACAAATAACGTGCATCCAACAAAGCAAGCACATCTTAGATTCTCAAAATCAAACAGTACTGAAGTAAGCAGTGATATATGCGTTCAAAACCATAAAATAAATAAACCAGATACCATAATGCATTTAAACTGTAAAATGAATCAAACAGGAATTGACAGAGAAATATGTTCAGTTCGGGCTCCATTAGCAACTGTAATTAATTATGCATATCTATTTAATTTGTACAAAATGCAGTATTATCATTTATTCAGACTTCAATTCCACGATAGAAGATAGGGTGGGGGGTCCTTACTTGATTTGACATCAAAAACTAGATTCTCAATGCGCCTACGGGCGGTCCCTGGGATCACTGAATTTTTTTCTCGGGAATTGAAACGCGCTTACTGTACCTACACATGTCCCAAATAACCCAAAAATCAGACCCAGTGCCTACTTGGCCAATTTTGGAATTCCAACACGGCGGCTCCGCCGTGCTCCGGCGACGGCGATCCGCCTCAGGTTGGCTGTTTTCGGCAGTTTCCGGCCGAATTCAGCCAAACTTGCATCGGTTCTTATAAGAAAACACATTTAAGGCCCTCGGTGGGCTGAAAAAATACAGAAAACCGAAACTTACCGGCGGTGGGGCTCTCCGGTGCGGTGGGGCTCTCCGGTGCGGCGGCTCCTCCTGCTCACGTCGCGGTTGGATGTTTTGCTCCAGTTAATCTGTAGAAGAGGAAACGATGATCACAACGCTGGATAAATCACATCGAACGGGAATCGGGAAGGGCCTCATCGGAGGCAAAAATCGAGACACCCTGCAGCGGTGCCACTGGGCTTCGGCGTCATTTTTCGACCAATTGGCCGGTGCTTTCGCTCCGATTTGGCCATAGGTGGATTTAGGATCAAATTTTGAGCAAATGGTAGAATTTTTTACTTCGTTTGGCGGCCGAAAATTACTCCGGTACGGCGGCGGGTGGCGGCGGTCGGCTCCCCGACTGCTGGGTTGTTTTCTCCGGTGAGAGGTTCTAGCGGCTAGGGTTAAGGTTTGGGTGCGGATGAGATTATTTATACTCATCCGCTTTTAATCTGAGCCGTTCATCGCTTTTAATCTATACCGTTTGATCGCGATTAAATAGGAAATGAATCTGGACCGTTCATTGCGATTCAATCTGGGCCGTCTGTGCGCGATTCAATTTGGACCGTCCGTGCGCGAAGCAATCTGGGTCGGCTGTGCGCATTTTTTATCTGGGTTGTCCGTGCGCGCGGGAACGGATCTCAGCCGTTCGATCGCACACATGCGGATTACTCACGTGGCTCCCTCCCGCGTGGCCTCCTGCGTCAGCGTCTCTGCCACCTGATGCGTCCTGGTTGGCCGGGGCTGCTGATTGGGCGGCTGACGTGGCACAACTTTTCTAAATTGCGTTTTGACCCTCCGGTTTTCGATTTTTCTTTCAAAAATACCCCTAAAACCCAAATTTTTATCCATTTTCCCCAAAATTGTTTTTAATTAAATCTCTAAACAATTTTTACCCTTTTTATTATTATTATTATTTCTATTAAAATAAATTAAACTAAATTAAATTTAATATAAAATTATATAAATAATAATTATATTCATACAATAATAATTAATAAAAAGAAAAAAGAAAGGGTTGGGTGTTACATATTTACTTCAATATTCTTTATAATCCATAAGGGCATTTGTATTTTTACCCAAACAAATTAATGCATAGAAAAAAGTTAGAATATAAATAATAAATTGAACATCTTTTTATGAATATTTTGACAATCTAAAATTTATACTAACAATTATGAGCCTACTTAAAATGATACTATGCTGAATTTGACAATACATTCCAAGTTTCATCGAATTTAAAAAATGTAAATTATGTTACCTAATTTTACATAAAATTTTGTATTTACTTAAAATTTTATCAATCATAATATAATTTATATATATTTTTTAGTTAAACTAAAGTACAAATTTATAGATAAATTCTATATTGGTTATAGATTTATTCTAAACATCAAATTTAATTGAAAATGTGTGATCAATTTTATTTTTTATTATTTTTAAATTGTCATGTAAAATATTCTTATAGTTATATATAGACCGTTGGGCCAAAGTTCTTATGGGCTTATCACTTGGAAACAAATTTGGTGATAGTTTGCATTAATAGCACATTGGTAAACAGTCTTTTGATTTAAAAAGCAAATCAACAAATTTTGTAAAATTTTATTCAAAATTATATTATAAACGAGTGTTAAAAAGCAAATTATTAAAGTAGACCCGAAATTTTAATATTTATTATAATTTAATTCATTACAATTTGGTTATTGAATTTTTAAGTTAATGATAACATTATGCTTATTTTTTTAATTATTAGTTTATTAATTTAATTAAAATTATTTTTAAAGTATTTAAACAGAACATAACTATTTTTTATTTTACTTTTAAAATAAATAAATAAAAATTATTACGGGTTAAATTATAATAAATGATTAATTTAATAAAATTTAAATAATACATTCTAAAATTTATTAAAATATGTTATTTTTAATTTTACTCTAAATTTTTTAAAATATTAATTTTTAACATGTTATATAAAACTTTGTAAATATTAAATATGGCTATCGTAACGTATCATGTAATGACAAGCTCTGACACACGAGAAGAAAATATTGAGTTGGACTCTCCTACTTAGAAAAGAAGGAAAAATTTTGAGTTTGACCAAATAATTTCCTACTTTTTTCAAGTGGGTTGGGCAGAAAAATAGCTATTGATATTTAACGTTCCGCATTGACCCTGTTCAAAGTTTGATTTAAACAACAAAAATTTAAAAGAAGAAATTAGAATGGGTACAAATTTTATTTATAACTACTAAACTAAAAACTTGGAACTACTAGAAGAATCAACACCACACAGATTAGTAATGTGAACATATAATTATAATGTGTATATATATATATATATAGAAAGAGAGAGAGAGAGAGAATATTGGATCGTGATATATCAAATTCTGCACCTGCCTTCCAAGTCAAGTCAAAAAAGTTGTCTTGTTCTGTTCACTTCCCAATTCTTCTTTCTCAGGTAACAAGAATACAACCTTCATGTTGCTCTACACCAAAATACCGTGAACCTTACAATTAAACTCGAACGACATTCCAATTGTATTTTATAATTTTTAATTGAAAAATATCTTTTGAGCGAATTCGAAATTTATTTTAGAATTAATTTTGTTAATTTAAAAATAAATAAAAAATTATTTATAAATTAATTTTATTTTATTTTATTAAATTATTAAAAAAATAGGTTATGTATGTAATCGAAAATAATTTTTTAAAAAATAAATGAAAATTTAAGTTCGAGAAGTATTTTTACAAGAAAAATTAAAAACAAGATGTCAAAGTACAAAAAGAGAAAATTATAAACAAGAGGTCAAAGTATTCCGCGTGTCAAGACACGGTGCCATCGGCGCCATACAGGAGGCTACGCAGGCGATTCGCATGCCTAGCAATTGGACGGCCCAGGATTGATTATGTCCCCGTGGACAACTCAAATTTGTTCCCTCCTTAGGTACGATCGGATGAACGAGATCAATTGCGATCAACGGTCTATATTCATTTTCTCTTTATGTGCGATCGAACGAACGATATTAATCGCGATAAACGGTTCAGATCGACGCGACATGGGTATAAATACTTTGCGTTGTATGGGAACCCAAACCCTAACCACCAACCCCCGTCGGAGAAGAAGAACAAAGCACCGGAGAAAAAGGCCGACCGCAGCCACACCAGAGCTACCATCAACTGCCAAAAAATGTAAAACTTCGCCCTAGCCGTTCAAAATTCGATTATGAGCATCTCTGTTGCCAAATAAGAGCAAAAGGGACAGTGGGTAAGTGAAAAACCGTGGGTAAAGTCTGGCGAAGCCGTCGCGACCAAAAACCAAAAATCCTTCCGATGAGCCCCTTCCTGCTTCTCGTTTCATGTGATTTTTTGGTCATTATACTTACCATCATTTTTTGTACAGGTTAGCCGAAGAAAGAATCCCAGTGGCAAAGGAGGACCGACGGAGCTGTTGTACCCGGAGGTCCTCCCCGCCGGTAGGTTCAATTTTTATGATTTATCGGCCAACCGAGATCCTCTAACGTATTTTTTTCACAGTTATACCTGTAAAATCGGCCAAAACCAGCCACACTGAGGCGAACTGCTGTCGTGGGTGGCGAAGGCGACACCGCTGTGCCGGAACCCCAAAATTGGCTTAAAAAAGTTTTGGACACCGATTTTGAATTTTTTTTGGTATTTTTAAGTATTTAAGGAATATTTTAGATTTTTATAAGAAAAATTTAAGAAACTCGGTACCCGTTAGGAAGCATAGTAGACAGAGAGACGTCTCAAAACATCGATCCAAGTGAGGATTCCTCACCCTATTCTCCGTTACGGTAAATTGAGGCTAAAAAATGTATAATTTCGTATTTTTATAAAAAATTAAAGAACTCTAAAAATAATTACATGTTACTAGTAGAGTCGGAACCGGTTAGTTAATGAATGTCCCAATTCCTATTTATTTTTCTGTACTACTCTATTTGCTTGTTATTAGATGGTGCATTTTCTTAATTTATATTTTTTATAACTTTATCGATTTATCTGGTTTATTCGGTTATATACCGTCAGCATGAATGTAGTTTAATTGATGTGTAAATATAATATGAGATAGTGATATGTGTGATTGGTTGTTTTATTGATGAAAATCTTTATGTGAAAGACTTACTGAGTACTTAGGAAAAGGACAAACAAGCCTGGTGAATAGAGAACCCTACCGTGAATGTTACCTCAATCGACCGGGGCTGAAAAATTCCTTACCGGGAATGCTTGGGAGATATAGTTCACCCTCATACCGGACAATGTATCAAGGCGATGGAATGTTTAGTGCCTATTACTGGATTGGGTATGAGAACAGTCGGTTAATTGTTTAAATTGGATATTGAATTCACGAGTAGAGGGACATTGCTATGGACTCCTAGGGGTACTAATAAGCAGGTAAGAAATGAAAGTTATTGTCTCTTGTTCTCTTATGTATAAAAATAAAAAGGGGTATGAATGTAGGTCTTCATAGATTGTTTTTGAAAAATTTATTACGGTAAGTACGGAATAAACGATTTTCTTTATATTAAATGAATTTACTCAAATTAAGAGCTCTATTAGTTGTTTTATGATTTTTACTAATCTTCAGTTTTCCGTATATATGATTAGTGTGATATTTTTTCTGAGCTAGTGTAACTCACAATTTTATTAACTATTTAAGATTAAGAAGACCAAGATCCAGACCCCGATCAGCAAGAGAGTTTTGAATAGTTTACCACCGGAACTTCCTTCAAGCACTATTGAAGGTTGTTATAGGATGCTTATTTACTCGCTTTATTTTTAATTATCGTTTGACCTTTAGAACGGATATTCTCGTAACCCTATTGGGCATTCTATATTATTGTGTAAGGAATGAAACCCTAACTCTATTTTTTGCTTCCGCATTTAAATTATAAATTCATTTTCTTTAAGGTTTCGGGCCTTTACAATTGATATTAGAGTCACGTTCCTCGAAATCATTTCTTACACAAAGACTTAAAAACACCAAAAAATAAACTATCGCTCAACTCTTCCTTGTGAAATACATGTACAAAAATATGAGGAAATGAAGGCTCCTACTAAATCGAGCAGCTCAAGATGGTTCACTTTGAGATGATGTTAACTGACTCTTTGAGATTGAGAGACTTATCTCTGCGTAGCAGGCCCAGGAAGAAATGAGGGAGTTGTTCGACTCTCCCCCCACTACCACAGTTTGAGCCACCCTTGCAGCGGAAAGATCTGGAGCCACTTCAGTACAACCTTCCTCCTCCACCGTACCATCCAACACGACCACAGTACAATCTGGTGCCTCCACTGCATCATCTAGTACTGCCACAGTACAATTCGGTACCTCTACCGTATCATCTGGTACCACCACAGGGCCACCCAGTCCCTCTCCAGCACAATCTTGTCCCTCTTCCACGGGGCCCATTTCTACCTATGATGGACTTAAGGTACATTAAAAGGTACAAAATACTAAATTCATCTACCTTTGTAGGGGCATTCTCTTTTGAAGAGACCGAGTATTAGTTAACTGAGACAGAGAAGGCTTTTGTGACTTTAGGGTGGTTCTCAAACAAAAAATTGTACTTACCACCTACATGCTTGTGGGAGAGGCATGTCGCTGATGGCAGTTCAAACAGGCCACCATGCTCGTTCCAGTCACTTGGGAACAGTTTATGATAGCCTTCAATGCAGAGTACCTCCCAGAATACCTCCGATATTTGAAAGAAATAGAGTTTGCACATCTAGTATATGGTGATATAACTGTGTTGGAGTATACCCAAACGTTCTTAGAGTTGGGCCGGTATTCCCCTGAAAGCATGATAGATGAAGGCAGTAAGACAAGGAAGTTTGAGTAGGACCTCCGTCTTGATATCAGACAATAGTTGTACGTATTTGAGTTCAGTACCTACTCAGCCGTTCTAGCAAAGGCACAACTAGTGGAGAGAAACCTTCGCATCTTTTCTCCAGCAATGGGGAATCTCATACCACAGACCAACACCTATTGCTCTGGTTCAATAGAACAAGAGGTTTAAACCAGTGACTCAGGCTCCTCCTCAGTCTCTGGTAACAAGACGCGGTAGGACTTGTCAGTACTGTGGCAAGAATCATGGGGACCAACCCTGTTATTATCTTAACAATACCTGTAGCATATGTGGGAGTGCCCAACACTACATAAGAGAGTCCCTACAGAATGAGAATCAGGTCAGACCTTCTATTCAGGGCAGAGCTTACAACCTCACTCAGCAGGATACTGATGCCAACCTGGACGTGATACAGGATACGTACACTACCAGTAATTATCTTGCACATATTTTGATTAATACTGGTATTTTACATTCATTTGTATTACATACTTTTATGCAAAACTTAAATGTATCACTAGAAAGACTTGATTTTTTATTATTTATATCTACTCCTAGAAGTAGAACACTACTTGTTTATTATATAGTGCTTTAACTCAAGTATGTTTTCTACATTAGGTAAACTTAAGAAAGAAGTTTGTATTCAAGAGATCTCGGTAATCTGAGACTTCCCAAATGTATTTCTTGATGAACTACTCGGACTACTAGTGAATAGGAAAGTTGAGTTCATCGTAGATCTTCAGCCTGACACCCAGCCTATCTCAGTTGTCCCTTATCGCATAAGTCGTGTTGAGATGAAAGAACTGAAAAAATAGATCAATGAATTGCAGGACAGTGAATTCATCTGACATAGTGTATCTTCTTGTGATGCTGAAGTCACATTTGCAAGGAAATGAGATGGGATGTTAAGATTATATATTAACTACAGGGGATTGAACAAGCTCACAATCAAGAACAAATACTCCTTCCCCAGAATTGATGACCTTTTTGACTAATTGTAGGGTGCCCAAGTCTTCTCCAAGATAGACTTAAGTTGGGGTTACCGTCAAGTAAAGATCATGGTAGATGACATTCCTAAGATAGCCTTCAGAATTAGGTACGAACATTATGAGTTTCTGGTCATATCATTTGGACTAACCAATGCACCTGTCATTTTTATGGACTTGATGAACAAGATTTTTAGATAATTTTTAGATTAGTTCGTCATTATACTTATCGATGATATTCTACTCTATTCAAATAGTAGAGAACAACACGTTCACCACCTGACTCAGGTTTTACAGATTTTCAGGGAGAAGAAACTATATGCCAAATTGAGCAAATGTAAGTTCTGACTTGAGCATACTACCTTACTAGGGCACATCATACCAAGAGATGGAGTATCAGTGAATCTCAAAAAATTTGAGGAAGTTCTTGGTTGGGAGAAATTGACTTTGGTCAAGGAGATTAATAGCTTTATGGGAATGACAAGCTATTTCCACAGGTTTGTGGAAAGATTTTTTAACTTTATCGCTCCTTTGATCCAGCTCATAAAGAAGAACATTAAATTTAAATGGAATGAAAACTGCGAAATGAGTTTTACAGAACTCAAGAAGTGGTTAACTACTGCACTCGTGTTGGCTTCACAGAGTGGCACAGGTGGATATACAATTTATAGTGATGTCTCTTATCTGGGTTAGGTTGTGTTCTGATGCATTATAGCAAGTTCATAACATATAGGTTCAGATGATTAAAGAGTCATGAGAAAAATTACCTTACCAACGACTTAGAACTTGCCGTCATTATCCACGCTTTGAAAACCTGGTACCGCTACCTGTATGGAGAATCTTTTGAGATTTATACTGACCATAACAGCTTAAAGTACATATTCACCCATAATGATCTACATATGCGTCGAATGCATTGAATAAACCTCCTCAAGGACTATGATTGTAATTTTTTGTATCACCTAAGCAATGACAACGTAATAATTGATGCGCTTAGCAGACAAAGTACAGGTATGTTAGTACACCTAATTATTTCTGAATGCAGGGTAACAGAGACCATAAAATAGATATGACTTCAAGATTTGAAGAGAGTTATATACTTGGCCCACCTGACTCATCAACCCGAATTGATTCAGAGAATAAAAGAAGCACAATTAACCGATTTTACCATAACCACCCTAAAAAAGGATGCAGAACAGGGAGTATATCCAGAATTTCGAGTCACTGCCGATGGGTTACTTAGGTTTTAGGACAAGATGTGTATTCTAGATAACAGTGAACTAAAAAAGGACATCATGATAGAGACTCACAGCTTAAAGTTTGTCATATATCCCTAAAGTACTAAAATATATCAAAGTATGTGACTCCAGTTTTGGTGGAGCAGGATAAAAAGAGAGATAGCCGACTTTATCTCTAAATATCTAGTATATCAATAGGTTAAGACCGAGCATCAATGCTCAGACGAGTTACTACAGCCATTACCGATCATGAAGTGAAAGTGGGAGCATATCATAATATACTTCATGACAGGATTGCCTAAGGCACGTAAGGGGCATGATATTATCTGGATAATTGTCAACTTGCTCACCAAGTTCTCTTACTTCTTGGCTATCAAGATGACCGACCCTTTGGATAAGTTAGTAAGAATATATATTCGATAGATAGTCAAACTACAAGGAGTTCTAGTGACAGTTATATCCGAGAGAAACTCCAAATTCACTTTTGGGTTTTGGTTTAGTTTTCGCAAGTCATGAGAATGAAGTTATCCCTTAGTACTGCATTCCACTCTCAAACCGATGAATAATCAGAAAATACAATTCGCATGGTGGAGGATATGCTCCGAGCTTGTGTTCTAGATTTCGGTAGCTATTGGGATAATCACCTACCTTTAATAGAGTTCGCCTGCAATAATAAGTACCAAACAAGCATCGGCATAGCTCCGTACGAGGCATTGTATGGCCGTCCCTGCAGCTCGTCGATCTGTTGGAAAGAGATCGGTGATAGAAAATTATTTGGTCTAAATCTTGTGAATGAGACTAAAAATAAGATAGTTAAAATCAGGAAGAATATCCAAACAGTTCAGAGCAGACAAAAAAGTTATGCGAACACCTAGAGTAGGGATTTAAAATTTAAGAAAGGTGATCAAATGTTCTACAAGGTCACATTTTTTAAGTGAATCAATAGGTTTGGCAAGAGGAAAAAATTAAATCTCCGGTTCATTGAGTCATTTGAGATCTTAGACAAAATTGGTATGGCTGGCTACAAACTGGTACTACCTCTAGAGCTATCCACGGTTCATAATGTATTTCATGTATTAATGTTACGCAAGTATAACTCGGACCCTTTCACACATTCTGCCCCACCAGCCCCCTTCACTTCAGGAGAATTTATCCCATGAGGAGATACTAGTGGGCATTGTAAAAAAAAAGTAGAGTACTCCACAAAAGAGAAACTTCATTCGTCAAGGTCCTATTACAAAATCACACACAGAAAGAGGCCCCATCGGACCTAGAATCGAACTTCAAAACCTAGTATCCCTAACTGTTTGACTAAATGAGAGGGTGACAAATTTGAAAGACCAAATTATTCTCAAGGGTGAGAGAGTTATAATACTCAGCCTCTAAATTTGGCACAGGATTAATTTTGACAATTTAAAAATAGATAAAAAAATTATTTATAAATTAATTTAATTTTATTTTGTTAAATTATTGAAATAAATATGTTAGCGATATACTCGAAAATAATTTTAGAAAAAAAGGGAAAAAATTTGAGTTTGATGAGTATTTTTTTAAAACAAATTAGAAACAGGGGATTAAAGTACAAAAAGAAAAAATTCGATCACGTAGAATGCCCCAATCAATAGCCTCGACGAAACGAAAAATATTGTGTGACAAGACACACTGACATTGGTGCCACACAAGAGGCCATGTGAGCGATCCGCGTAACCAGCGATCAGACAATCCAAGATCGATCTCGCACGCGTGGACGGCTCAGATTCGTTCCCTCTTTAGGCGCGATTGAACTGACGAGATCAATCGCGATGAATGATCCAGATTCGTTTCATCCTTATACACGATTGGACGGATGAGATCAATCGCGATAAATGGTCTAGATCGATGTGGGATAGGTATAAATACTTTGTGTCGCATTTGAACCCAAACCCTAGCCGTCAGCCCCTGCCGGAGAAGGAGCCCAACCACTGACCACCGCCGTACTAGAGCCACCACCGACCGCCAAAAAAAAAATAAAAATTTCTCATGCTCACTAGATATTTGATTTCGAGCATCTATGTGGCCAAATAAGAGCAAGAATGACGGAGGTGAGCTGGAAACTGCAAGAAAAGCCCGCGGAGCCGCTGCGGCCAAAACCCAAAAATCCCTCCGATGAGCCCCTTTTTGCTTTCTGTTTATTTTCTGGATATTATATTCACTGTCCTTTTTTGTGGAGGCTAGTTGAAGAAAGAATCACAGCCGCAAAGGAGGACTGGCGGAGCTGCTGCACCCGGAGGTCCCTCCCGCCGATAGGTTTGGTTTTTTTGTAATTTTTTACCAACCAAGGCCCTATAACATATTTTTTCACAGAGGTACATATAAAATCGATCAAAATCGGTCAGGTTGTAGCGAACTGTCGCCATGGACAGCAGTGTCGGCACCGAAGCATGGCGACGATGCCATGCCGAAACCCTAAAGTTGGTCGAAAAGAAATTTTGACACCGATTTAAGAATTTTGGGGTATTTTTAGTGGTGTGATGAGTATTTTAGATTTCTTCAGGAAATCTACGCCCCGTTAAGAGGAGTAATAGATAGTGCAACGTCTCAAAATACCGATTCAGGTAAGGATCCCTCACTCTATTTTCTGTTACGGTAAATTGGGGCTTAATAATCAATAAAGTTGTATTTTGTAAGAAATTAAAAAAATACTAAAAATAATTATAGGTCACTAGTGGAGTCGGAACCGGCCAGCTTATATTTGTCCTAGTTTGTTTGTATTGCCTGTTTATTTTCCTATGTTGGCTAAATTGATTATTACTCTGCCATGTGCTTTAGTTATTGCTTTGAATCATTTTTTGGTTTATTGACTTTCTAACCGTTATTTTCTTGATATGAATGACTTATTGAAAATAAAGGCACTGAGTACGTTTTTTGGTTATTAAGGTATGAAGTTGTATTATTTGCATAAATGTCATTTAATTAATATGTGAATATGATATGAGATATTAGTATGCGTTTAGTGTTTGTTTTGTTGATGTGGATCTTTATGTGAAAGGCTTACTAGGTATCTTGGAAAATGGTGAACTGGCCCGGTACATAGGAAATCTTACTGTGGACGTTACCTCAGTCGAATGGAGCTGAGAAATCCCATACCAGAAGGGTTTGGGAGATATACTTCACCCTCATACTGGACGGAGTATCGAGACGATAGAATGTTTGGCGCCCATTACTAGACGGGGTATAGAGACCACCGGTTAATTGATAAAATTGGATATTTAGTTCACACATAGGAAAATATCTCTATGGACCCCCAAAGATACCAATAAACAAGTAAGAAAGGAAAATTGTCGTTTCTTGTTCACTTGTGCGTAAAATTAAAAAGTTGTATGATATTGGTTTTCATATGTTGTTTTTTTGAAAACTCGTAACAGTAAGTATGGAATAAACGGTTTTCTCCGTGATAGATGAATTTACCTAAATTAAGGGGTTCATTAGTTGTTTTGTGATTTTTACCGAGTTTTATTTTCTGTATCAGTGATTAACGTGATATTTTTATTAAATTAGTGTAGCTTACATTTTTATTAATTATTTTATATCAAGATGACTATGATCTATATACCGATTAACAAGAAAGCTGTAAGTAGTTTATTTTTCAGACTCATTCAAGTACTAGCGAAAGTTAATCCCTAAAATATTTATATATTTGTTTTAAATTATTATTTTTAATTATTTTTACGAGTAATTGTAATAGTGACATTTTCGTATTACTATTAGGTAATTTAATTTATTATGTAAGGTATTTAAACTCATAACATTATTATTTATTTTTATATTTAAATTATAAATTTATTCTGTATTTATTCCCAATTTTTACATTGACAAATTCGTAGGAGTCAAAACATGTTAAAATGGAAAGCATAAATGAGATCCTAAAAATGGTCACGTTAAAAAGTAAAATTAATAATTGAAAAAGAAAAATGAAAATCTGAGTGCGGTTGATTTAAAGGGCTTTTTGACTGAATCGAAACTGGAGGAAGTGGGGGGCCAAAACGCGGCGTTCGGATACTTGGCGAGTGCTCAATGGTTAGAAGTCAGTCAATGTGGTGATTTTGTCGGGAAGAATCTCTCGTCTTTCGTGGCATTCATTTAGGCGGCAGGTTTTTGTAGGCGTTGAACAGTTGGGTTATAATTGTAATGATAACAAAATCTTAATTTGTCTTTTATTTATTTATTTTAAAATTGATGTAATCAAGTGAAAATACACGGATTATGCTTAATGACACGTGTTATGTGTTAATTAGTGCTTTTAATACCTAAGATTTTGACACGCCCAACATCTTTAACAAAAACAATGTACATTTGATTAGACTCAAATTAACATCATGTATCAATTCATTCTCTAAAGAGTTTATTTATTTTTTTAACAAATTAACTTATTAATCACAAAAATTATTATATGTATTGGAGTTAATAATTATCAAATTATTAAGAAGAAATGTCTTTTTTATTTTACAATTTATTAAAATCAAAAAATCAAACCTTCCGATTTAAAAAATTTCCTTTTTTTTTTAATTGAATTAGAAAAATTTTTATTATAGTAAAAATTTTGATTCTTTTTTAGTTTGTTCCTATTTTATAATGCATATAAAATTAAGCGGTGGATCACACCAAGTAGTTTACTTCTTTTTTTATTTTAATAAAAATAAAAAATTTTATATAATCAAATGAAAAATAATTTCTTAGATTTAGATTTTCTTACATTAATGAACCGAAATTAATTTATGGTAAAACCAAACATTGAATTTTGCATTTAATATGCGGTGCAAATGAGTCAATTTAAATTTTATTAGCCTTAACTAGAAACAAAGAATTGCATCAGGGAGATAATTATGAATTTCTAGTTTGTATATTTTATATAATATGAAGTTAACTTTCAATAATTAAATAGAGAAAGACTTCTTATAAATAAATTATTGGTCTCATATTGGCAATTGAATGAAATTAAATGTTGATAAAAATGTATTGAGAAACTATATTAGTTGTATTATTAAATTATAAAAAAAGAAAGTTGGCAAAATTTTACAAGAAAAATTAGGTTTTACATATTACTTGAAAGATTAATAAAATTGATAATTGATAATATTGTAAATCACAATTCAAAATAAGTTTGATAATAAGATCACCTTGGATTCTTATTCAACTCGAGCAGTTACGTACAGTGAGATTGCTTGAATATATATTAGAAGAGATACGTATAGGATTGTAAATGAACTTATAAAAAGATAGATAATGGAAGGTTAATTATTATTATTTGAATAATTTTTATATTTATTTATTTATTTATATTACTTTTTTTTTAATCAAATTTAAATTTAAACACATAATACTTCTATAACTTCAATGAAAATAAACCTACAAATCAGATCCTAATAGTTATTACTAGTACGCGTACATATATATATATATATATATATATATATATACTACACGTGTATATATGTGTTTTAAAAGAAGTTTTCATATATTAAAAAAATAATAATAAATTTTAAGAAATAATGGTTTTTGTTTTAATTAAAAACCATCGTGTAGGGTATTAAAAAGTAATTGGAGATGACGACGCCACGTGACAGGGACTTTGTAGTATTTTTAAATAATAATAATAATTTTAATTAATTAATAATTAGTATGTGGTGATTACATCAAACTAAAAGTATAATTTTGAATAAATTTCATAAATCTTAACGAAATGGGTCCAAAAGTATTGCTTTAAATTTTATTAATTAATCAAAAACCTTATCTATATTTATATTAATTTCTGAATAAACCCATACGTCATTACTCAATTAATTAATACTTAATTTATATCACGAGAATTAATTTACCCAAAAAGCAAGCTTAAAGAACTCAAACAAGGATTAAATAAGAAGATAATCTTTAATTAATTGAATAATAAATTGCCCAATATGTGATCGTGTAACTTGAGAAAAAGATGTTAGGTTGGTGATGAAGTCAATAATGTTAGGTATAGGAGAGGGAGCTTCGAGTTCATTCTTTTGCTTAAGTAATGCCTTAGATCACTCTTATTAATATAATCATGATTACACACACACACACATATATATATATATGTATATGTATACTATAAAGAAAGAAGAAAACTGTTTAAAGGTCTTTATCGGGTATACGACATTGAATGTGAATAGAAACTCATTTGCACGGGGACGGACCGACAACAATTTCATACCCACACAAGTCTTAATGGAAGTTATAATCAATTATTTTTTAGGTACAACGTTTACTATATATATATATATATATATTAGTATTATTATTTATGTATTGTATATTTATATATCTAACCGTGTATCTCTGTCTATGTAGGTATTTGTAGGGTCAAGCATGCCTCTAATGTTTGATATTATGTATATATTTCTAAAGCACCCAAATCTATTTTGATTTGGCTAATTATACACACACACACACATGGGTGGCAATCAAATTCTAAATCTGGGTAGAAATTATTTAAGATGGGTATTACACGTTTGGCATATAAAAATTGAAGGGCAGAATAAAATTTCCGCCAACATGATATATCACATTATTATATGTTAGCTATACATATATAATAAAAAAATATATATATGATTATAAGATATTCTAGTTAATTATATTCATATACAAATACATGGATATAATCTTTAATTCTTACGTTACTAATTTGAATTGGGTAGTATAGAATAATCTTCGCATGTATATATATAATATGAAGGGGTAAGAAAAATGGAAAATATATATATATATAAATGGCTGAGGTGGAAGGGTGTGGGATTAAAAATGTCCCACAAAAGGAAGAAGATAAAAAAGAGATTGTCGGGATGAACACTGCAAATTGTTGAAGATAATGTTGCCAGGCGTCCTTTTGATTAGATTGGCATTTCTTTTCGGATATTCTCACCTTTCCTCGTCTATTATAACACACACAGAGATTAGCATTTTCTTGTATTTTTATTGAACAAAAAGGATGATTAATGAATGATTCCTAGGGGGCATTAGGAGGTGATTGATTAAACGGTGCCGTTTAGACAAATATAAAGAGTGAGATGAAGAGAAGAGCTGTGGTGTTGCCAATTGGCAGGAGTTATGTCCCAATTGAAAGAATGTGGACCCCCCAGACAAATATGTGACAAAGATGGGCCCACAATTCCTAGCCCATTTGGGTTTTAATTTCTTTATTTTTGTCTTCTCCTGCTACCCCCAATTATATGGAAAGAACATCATTTCGTTTTAGAACACCAAAAAAAGGAACCGGCCATTTTCCCCTCTCTCCATACATGCATCTGATTTGACCTAACCCTTACCCCATCATTTTTTTCACATAATGTAGGTGTAAGATTTCCTTCCCCTTTTTTTTTTTTTTTTTTTAATTTAAATTTAAAAAAATTCTTTACTATAATTACTATGTTATTACTATATATATAGAGATTGTGTTTCATAAAATTCATTTATAAAAAAATAAATTAAGACATAAAATTAAATCAAAATATATAGTTAATAGATAATAAGTGAATATTCTTGTACTACTTATTATTAGACTCCAAAGACATAATATAATTTTTCTATTCAAATTTACATCTCGGTAAAAATTTTTAAAAATACCAAAATGGAGCCGATGAATGTAAAGTGGATTAGGGAGAGAGATGGAAGTCCATAGGGAGAATGATAGTGGACGGCCAAGTTGGGAGCTGTACAAATTGAATTTCCACGTAAGCTCCTGTATGTCTTTGGCCCCACACACACACACATTGAAATAACTCTAAAAAAAAACTATTTATTCTACGGCCTATCCAATTCCTTCAATTATATGAACAATTAAACATTCACACCTACACGTGGCAACCACCCACGTAACCGGGAAACGCTCTACACTTCACTTTTTTTTAAAAATTATTTATTATTTATATTGTGTGTGTATATATATATATATATGTTAATACGCATAAAGAATAAAATTAAATGCATATAATAATTATTATTATGATTATGAATTGTCATTAAATGTAAATGTGTGGTCAATTTTGGTGTCGATATTAATTAAGTAAATAAGATTAAGAAAATCGTGTTCTTAATTTTGTTTAAAATATAATTATTATTATTAACACGAAACGTGTACGCTTCCTATCAAACATACGTTAATTATGATTATAGAGAATGTGTGTACATATATATGTGTGCCTCTATATAATTATTATAATTAATTAACTAAGATGTTTAACGAGGTAAGTAGCTTACAAGGTCTCCGCGTTTGGGCCACCATGGAAAAAAAATAAAATTATTGAGGAGGAAAAATGGGCATTATAAATATGGAAAAATATTGACCAATCCAACTTTGCAATTATTTGTTGGCATTTTATTCTCGACTATATTATTTGCACGATAATTTCTTCGGCTTCTAATTTACTTGTTTACTTCAAGTACGTAAAGTGAAGCGAGACTTAGGCAAAGTCGAATATACGCATGCTTATATGTACATATATCCAAATTTGTGGCTCTTGTTGCATATAATCATGTACCCAAAACTAAAAAGGAAAGACACATTAATACTCTTTCCTAATTCCTCATTAACCTAATATCAAAACTATGATATACGTATGTATATATATATATATATAAAATGTTGTGATTATATAATTATTAGCCGATTATATAACATTAACTTAGTCAATTATATATAGTGTAACTAAAAGAATCGATGGTAGACATTGAAAGCACAACTAAAATGACAAATTTATTGCTAAATTTTCTAAATCAAACCCTATAAATATGTAGTTACAAATATTTCGTCAACTAAATATATTTTTTAAAGAATATAAAATATATAATATTGACAAATTTTACTCACAACACCTAATGGTATAACTCCCTTAAGTAGAATGTGGATTTGATCATTGTGATCAATCTAGATATAAATTTATTCAAAAATTAAAAAGATCAAACTCTTTCTAAAGTCAATGGAGAATGCATACGAGTCTAGTATTTGAAGAGGCCAAGTCATATAACAAAAGCTTATTTTTTTAAAAAAAATTAGTTTCCAACTTAAGTGTATGAATGCTCTGAGTAAACTTTAGTTTCCTTTATACACATTAACAAAAATGATAAACTTTTAATGAGTGATTCTTACATTCTTGTACTTTTCAAAAAGCAAATGAATGCACAAAGTTCATTAGTGATTTAAAAAACAACGTCAAATAAAGTATTGATTATAAAAAATAATGTTAAATTTTAAATTTATTTTATTTTATTTTCGTTGACAACCAGTAACTTCCACTAAAATAATATCAAAAAAGTATTCGGATATAAAAATAAAAGACTTTAATTGATATTTAAAGAGAAATTAAAAAAAAAAAAATCAAGAGGAGAGGAATACAAAATTCAATGTGATTTTTTTTGAATTAGTATCCATTTGGGAAAATTAAAGAAAAATGTAGGTGGTAAAAATTAATATTGATGGGGATGTATGGATGAATGCGGAATGCTGGCCCCTACACATACTTTAACAACAAAGGAGGCCCCACACCCTGTTTCAGATATCTTACTACCTCACGTCTTTCAATTCGATGTTCTTCCCCATGTGCATACCATCCATCCATCCATACATACATACATACATACATACATTAACACTAATTTAATATTTAATCCTAATTTACTATATAAATATACACGACCAATCCAACTTGGATTATATTTCAGAATCTGATCAGAATTTTTGAACTGAAAATCAGACAACACATTATTTGGTTATTATGCAAAAATCACATTTGAAATTTGGAGTAAAATTATGCTATTTTTTAATTGTATATAAAAATATATAATTTTATTAAATTGATGTGTCTAGGTGGAGCTCCCAACCATTGAGTTCAACCCCACTCAATTACACAACCTATATATACGTTTACATATATGTATGTATGTATGTATGTACATGATATTGTTGTTAATCGTAATTAAAAAGGGAATTAGTGCATGCACTTACCATCAAGTCACAGTATAAAAAAGGTTGGGAATCCAAGGAACCTCCCCAAAATAGTGGGTGGGAATTTTATTTTTTTTTTTTTTTTTTTTTTTATCGAAGCCTGTAGCCATTCCATGTAGGCATATATAATTAAACAATTAAATATTAATTGCAATAGGTTCGTTGGTCTTGGCAGTTGGTAGTTTTTTCTGGTAAAGTTAGTTGGCCCTTCAATTATTTCTTTTCTTTTCCCACCTGTGCGCAATATTAATTTTCTACCTTATCCTCCCCCGGTTATTTCATTTTTTAATTTCAATTTCAACTCTTATTATATATTTTTTTTAAAAAAAAAAATTTAATTTTTACATCATTATTTTTTAATATTTATTAAAAATTTTTGGAATAAAAAATTAGCACTTTAATTGTTTAATTAACTCTTTTTTTATAAGCACTTTTTGATTGGATAATAATTGGAGTAGTAATAATAATTTTTGTGAGTAGAAAGAGTTAAAAGCATGTGGCATCACCATGTGCCCATGTGAACCAATGACAGTAAGACACCTATAAAAGCTCCTTTGGCACGTGTTACATGTGCGGCACTATGTCTCCCTAAACCTCAATTATGTTTTGCACCATTGCCGCAAACCAATTATATAATTTCTTATTCTTCTTCTTTTAAAAAAAAAAAAAAACAAACAACAGAAAACAATTATGTTGCTTGATTATTTCTTAATTAAGCAATTATCACGGCTAAATATCTACACTAATTTATTATTATTCTTTTTATCAATTAGGTGATATGCATATACTAATTATGATATCAAGTAAATAACATTAAAATGATGATGTATATGAGAATATAATTTGATTTGAACTTAATAATATTATATAAACAAATAAAAAATAAAAAAAAATTGTATATTATTAATTTTAATAAAATAAATTATAGAAATATCTAGATTGTAGTGGGTAAAGAAAAATAAGACAAATATCTTATCAGATTATTAATTACTTGATTAGGTTTGTTAGCAATTGAAATTAAAAGAAAAAAAAAAAAAAAGAAGAGAAACTCAATCATGATATGCCATGTGAAACTACATAAACTTTTAAGAAAATCTTGAGAAAGATCTCAAAATTGATTCATTGTTTTAATCCTAAATTATATTAGTTTATAAAATATTCAATCATGTATATATATATATATATATGTATGTATGATAATACTAATTACTCGTGTCCTCACTCTAATTATCTAAATATATAATCATTAGTCACTTCTTAAGTAATCATGATTTGCTATATAATTTTTAATTAATGTGAATTTATGCATATATCCTAAAACTATGTGCATTTCATGTGGCTGCATGCTGTCCCAAGATTAATGATTAAATTAAGCCGACCCAATTAATTTACCTCATTAATTTCAAAATCTCAATATTGATAATTTAATCATATTTGATGATATATATATATATATATATATTAAATAACTGTAATTGTAGAATCCTGTAATCATGTGAATTTCCCACTTCTTGAGGATCATATGCATTATTTTCTCACATACGATATTTACCATTAAATTAATATTCTAATAATTGTGTTATTCAATAATAATTACTAACATGAAAAAATTTAATCACGCAAACCCTAAATTTTATTCTTCATTTTGGACCAATTAAATTTGTAATTAACAAAAATAATTAAAATTATCAAGAGGATTAATGAAGTGACATGATATATACACAATTAATTTTTGTAATTTTGTACCCCGTGAGATGCACCCAGTTGGTGCTTTATGATGTTTACACAGTTTAATGTGGAATTTAGGAAGTGGGTCGGTTTGATGACTCTTTTTATTAAGTGCAAACCTTAGTTGGATGCACCCCTACATATATATATATATATATATTTATGTATACACACACGCACACGCACACGCACACCCATACATATATGTGTATATGTGCTTAATTTATAGAATACTTCTATACATTTAAGATGACATATATATATATATACATATGTATGTAAGAAAAAATAAACAATATTATTATTTATATTGTTGATTATAAATATAATTGTATGCGGGCATTAACATGTATATACTTATAAAAATATAGGAGGGGCTAACCATGGTTTGTTTAGTGCCATTATTTGACTAATGATCGTGTGTTTAGTGATTTAATTAAAACCTGCCGACGTCGCCGTTTTGATGATTTAATTATGAAAATAGATTATTCCTTTTCAAGATTATCGTTAATTCCAATACATACATACATGTACTTGTACATATATATATATATATATATATGTACAAGGCAGTTAAAACCAACCCTTTTTTTTTTTTTTGTTGTTGCTTATAATTGCTTAATATTGAAGATAAAGCTTGCTTATCACATGATAATTAATAATTAAAAAGAGATTATCACGATCTCCTTATGATACCCAACATATATATATGCAAATATTATATATATAAATATAACTCAGATCTAATTTAAAGAATATAGTTACATTTGATATAATTTAATAAATTAATAATTTAAAATTGAATATTATTTTACACTCTCTAACTAACAAAACCAATTCTCATTAATAAAATTTTTAATAAAAAAAATATAGTTTTAGAAAGGGGATAAATTTACAGGTCGATGTACTTAAAATAAAAAAAAAAAACATGAATCGTGAAATTGACGGTTTAATGCATGATTTATAATATTAATTAATTAATTAAGATCACTTTATATGGTTTAAGGTCATCCATGACATTAAGGAGGACTAGTTATCCCACTCGGGGGTAATATAATATTTGTAGAACATGAACGGTTGTTAATCTATGATTGGTAGTTTAAAACCCTAATTAATACTAAACAATGTGATCTCTCTTTTTGATGGAAGGAATCTCTACCTACAATTTAATTAAATTAATTAAAAATAAAGACCCACATTAATTAAAGTATATATATACATATGCATATATATTATACGATCATTACATTAACTATTAATTAATTTCTCATATGAACATGAGAAAATCTTTTACCAATAGATATGCTGCCAAGAAAAATGACAACGTGAACCGATTAGGAACACTTCATCCAATTAAATAAGGTACCTAACTATTTATATAGTCAATTCATATTTAACTTTATAGTTGGTAAATTATTATTTTTTACAATAAGTTGTTGATTCGAATTACATTATTATATTTTATTTATTTAATTGATAGATATATTTACTTTTATTTTTTAAAAATAATTACTCATAAATTTTAAACAATAACTTTATTATTTGATCAGTTTTCGAATATTGAGATAATATTTTTTTTATTTTTAATAAAAAATTATTTATTTTAATAATTAAACAATATTTATACATTAATAATAACATAATATATCTTATAATAAAGAATTTAAATATGAAAACAAATATTTTGATTCATACCCATAAAATCATCAACTACTATTATTATTATTATTATTATTATGACAATGAATGTATAGACCGAATTTATCAAACAATGTCCTTTACATATACACATTTTATATAGGTAGATTTATAATATAGAGAAACCAAACTTTCACCTAATAATCTATTTATTTACCCATTGATCTAGATCCTTTGATTTGGCTAATTACACTAGTCAATATTATAGTTGATTAGCTGACAAAACAACTTTTCAAATCTTTCATGGGATTCCATGGAAAACATGTTTCACCTTTTAGAGAAAAAGAATAAATCACATAATCTAAATTGAAAAACATTAAATTTTGTTAATTATATTCTACGTGGGACTCTTGGATTATCATTTTTCTCCCCCCCCCCCCCCATAAACTTTGGAAAAACTTATTATCAATATTTTTACTCCTTATAATTATTTAAACTTAAAAATATCACTGTAATTTCATCAATAAAATCAATAACCCAACTGAATTAAGTATATTAGTCAGTGACGATTGGTGCATAATAAAATTATAAAATTTGAAAAGCAAATCATACGGTAAAACTATTTAAATCACATTTGATATATTAATAAAAACAAGAACATAAAAGTTTATAAAGAAAAATATATTCCCATCAAGGAAAAAAAAAAAAAAAAAAAAAAAAAAAAAAGGAAGAGGACTTTTTTATAACAGTGACATATTCACATTTTTTGAAAAGAAAATTTTACAAAGAGGAATAATTAATTAACCAATAGAAAGAAACATTTTAAAATAAAATAAAATAAAAAAGAAAAATGAAAAAGAAGCGCGTGGGACAATTGATGTGACCTTAGATTTCAGGGTGAAGGAGAAAACACCACGTGTCCGGGCAAACAGCCTCCTTAAGAGGGAGAGACGCGGGGTTAGACGTGTCCAAGTTGCCAATCACCCCCCCTTCCACTCTTAATCCAAATCCCCATCTATTATTATATCCTAATCCCCCTACTAATTTAAAGTTACCCACCACGTGTATAATCACATTACACGACAAAAATATATATTTTAATATTATTATATTTTCTAGAAAAATAATAGTATTCTCTTTTAATACAGTCATTTCATTTGTTTTTTTAATAATTTTTTATTAGATTAAAAATCCATAAAATCTTCACTTTTTGTTATTATTTAATAATTTTTCCACTAAATTATCATTATTATTATTTACCCAATAATTTTTTTTAATAGTATTTATCGAATTATGTTTTATTGCATTTTAATGGAACAAAATAATATCTTCTAATTATTATTATTATTATTATTTTTTTTTTATAACTAAAATAATTATAACAGTACAAATATGGATTTGACGGAATTAACGAATAATGTATAAAATTTTTGTTTTATTTGTGATTATAATGATAGAATAATTGGTATGTAACATATTGATTATCCTAAAATTAAGGAGCATTTTCTTCTTCTTCTAATCCTCTTTTTTAATAAAGAAACAAAATTAAATTAATGAATACATTAAAAGACATAAGAGAATGATATGGGTTTTGTGACATGTACATATATACATTTATATGATGGGTGAAAGGAGAGTGTATGTGGTCGTGTCAAAGTATTAAGCAGCTATGTCCCGCAAGTCCACCTCTTAAAGTCCCCCTCTCTCACTCACTTGGTTTTTATATAATTATGTGATTGATTTTCCACCAATCCAACACGTGGTCTTCTCTTACATCTCCACACTTCCCCTTCTTCCCCCTTCTCCATCTTCTATATATACCCTTCTTCTCTCTCTCCTCCTTCCCCAAAATCCACACTGCAAAACTACTTTCTCCAAACTGCAGCTCTTCTTTCTCTCTTCTGGGTCTCTGCAACTCTTCTTTCTCTCTTCTGGGTCGTAATCTAATTCATCGCCATGGCTTCACCTGCGCCTACTTCTACTACTTGGATTAAGGGTAAGCTTCTGTCATCATCATCATCATCACCATCACCATCATCATCTTCTTCTTCTTCTTCATTGCTTAATATGGGCTCTTCCTCTGCTTCCATTTCCTTCAACAGGCCCAGTAGGAAGCCCAACATATCTTCCTCTCTTCATACTCCTTCCATTCTCCATTTCCCCAAACAATCCCCTACTTACCCACCATCTCCTTCTACCCCAATTGTCTCTCCTCCCAAACACCCAAAAGACAAATCCCCTTCTTCTTCTTCTTCTTCTTATTCTCAACAATCGAATTTCCTCCAAAAAGCAGCAGCCATGGCCTTGGATTCTTTAGAATCTGCTTTAGTTTCCCACGAGCGTCAACACCCACTTCCCAAAACTGCTGACCCTACTGTTCAAATCGCCGGAAACTTTGCTCCCGTCCCAGAACAACCTGTCCGACAATCCCTCCCCGTCACCGGTAAAATACCCGATTGCATTCAAGGCGTCTACGTCCGTAACGGAGCTAACCCACTTCACGAACCGATCGCCGGTCACCACTTCTTTGACGGTGACGGAATGGTCCATGCCGTACGGTTTGACAAGGGTTCCGTCAGCTACGCTTGCCGGTTCACCGAAACGCACCGTTTTGTTCAAGAACGTGCTCTGGGTCGCTCTGTTTTTCCTAAAGCCATCGGCGAGCTCCATGGCCACTCCGGCATAGCTAGGCTCCTTCTCTTCTACGCCCGTGGCTTATGCGGCCTCGTTGATCCCAGCCATGGCACTGGCGTCGCCAACGCCGGACTCGTCTATTTTAACGGTCATCTTCTCGCCATGTCTGAAGATGATTTACCTTACCATGTTCGTGTCACTCCTTCCGGCGACCTGAAAACCATTGGCCGATATGATTTCGATGGGCAGCTTAAATCCACCATGATCGCTCACCCGAAAGTCGACCCATCCTCTGGCGAGCTTTTCGCTCTGAGCTACGACGTCGTACAGAAGCCGTACCTGAAATATTTTCGGTTCTCTCCCGACGGGAAAAAGTCGCCGGATGTTGAAATTCCGGTTGATCAACCCACAATGATGCATGATTTCGCCATTACTGAGAACTTGGTGGTGATTCCTGATCAGCAGGTGGTGTTCAAGTTGCCTGAAATGATTCGAGGTGGGTCTCCTGTAATTTACGACAAGAACAAGATGTCAAGGTTCGGGATATTGAAGAAGAATGCGACTGATTCTTCTGAGCTGAAATGGATCGAGGCTCCTGATTGCTTCTGTTTCCATCTCTGGAATGCTTGGGAAGAGCCGGAAACAGATGAAGTAGTCGTGATTGGATCCTGCATGACTCCACCGGACTCCATTTTTAACGAATGTGATGAGAGTTTAAAGAGTGTTTTATCAGAAATCAGACTGAATTTGAAAACCGGTAAATCAACTCGCCGGCCGATTATCTCCGGTTCTGAACAGGTGAACTTAGAAGCAGGGATGGTGAACCGGAACTTGCTTGGAAGAAAGACCCAGTTCGCATATTTAGCTCTGGCGGAACCATGGCCAAAAGTTTCAGGCTTTGCAAAAGTTGAACTTTCAACCGGAGAGGTAAGAAAATACATGTACGGCGAACAAAGGTATGGGGGAGAACCTCTGTTTTTCCCTAACCCTAATTCTGAGAAAGAAGATGATGGATATATTCTAGCTTTTGTACACGACGAGAAGACATGGAAATCAGAGCTTCAGATTGTTAACGCCATGAATTTACAGTTGGAAGCGGTTGTAAGCCTTCCATCTCGAGTTCCATATGGGTTTCACGGAACCTTTATTTCCTCCAAGGATTTGGAGAAACAGGCTTGAATTTGATAGGTAAAATTGAATAGTGAAAGTGGAGATTTACCAGAGGGATGCTCTGCATATACGTCCCCGGAATCTCCTCCTCCTCCCTGTATTTATTTGATTTACTCTGTTCCTGGCATTATATTGTTTAGATTTTACTTACAGAGTGAAGGGTTTTGGTGGAGCAGCTTGTAGCTTTTGGGTGTAGTTAGCATTTGAGCTCAGCTGCCTTCCGCTCATTCCTTCACTTTTCTCCATTTATTTAATTTCACAATACAGTGTATATCTCACGTGTATGTTCATATTTCAGTCTCTGTTTCTCCTCCTGTCAATACACCCAATTTCTTTTCCTCCATTTTACCATTTCCCAATTTTCATTTCTACTCCGATTCTACTCCAATTCACAAATTTTTATACATTTTTTAAACTTTAAATTGGGTGTGATTGAAAATGAGGGTATATAATAGAAATCCAACATCAGATTTTATTTGTATTAATATGTTGTTTAAGTAAAAAAGTTTATATGGTTTGAATTGAATTTTATAATTTTTTTTTTTTAAAAAAATTTTGAGTTGGGTATGATAAAAAATAAGAATGTATAAAAAAACCCACGTGAAATTTTCTTTTGTCAAATTAAAAATGTATATATTATTGATTCAAATTTACAATTTTAGACAATTTTCTTTTAATTTTGAATTGGGTATGATAGAAAATAAGAATATATATAATCAAAACCCAAGTGAGATTTTATTTGTATCAACAGGTTGTCATAGGTCTATTTCTAGAGATATTTGACGGTTGGTCTATTTTTATATATATATTTATATTTATATATATATATATAGAGAGAGAGAGAGAGAGAGAGAGAGAGAGAGAGAGAATTGGAGCAATGAACAAACAACAAAAATCCACGTTGAATTATTAAATCATTTAAAAAATTCTGGATTAAGCACCACCTGGACATCTCTCCAATTTTAAAATTTGTCAATTATAAATGTGATATAAAAATTTAATCCACATATGACATGAAATGACATTATATCTTTCCTCTTCTGGTCCCTCCCCAGTCTCCTACTCGTTTATAGATTTTTAACAATTATTGGAAAATATATTTTCCTGAAAATTAAATTGGGTAATTGTAGAGTTATTAAAGGAGATTGAAGAGTGATGTAAGATTCTTGGGAATATCACATCAGATGTTCTGCACCTGTTAGAAATGGTGGGGGGGGGGGGGGGGGGGAGGGGATATTGATAGTGGCAAGGTGTGATTGGGAAGGCTTATTAGGTTCGAGGATTGACCAATCAGGAACTAAGGACATTAATCTTAATTAATTAATTATTAATAATTGTATTAATTAGTGGGTACGTAATGGAAAACTTGACAAAATCCAACACTACACTTGCTGATTTGACTCTCAATAATAACTGTCTAATCTCCCCCCTCTCGTGATAAAAACCATAAAAAAGTCAACTTTCCATGAAAATTAACAAAGCTTCTTGTAACCCTTTATGTCTTCTGAAGTAGAATGCAGATTGAGGATGGTGATTATTATTTCTTTATAAATGCAAATTAATGGGTGCATACGCAATGTTCCTATACACATATATATATATATATATGATGGGGAATGAATTTTATTCAAGGATATTTTTTTATTCAGCTGTTGGCCTATTAGGATCAGACCAATTCAAGCAGCAAACAGCACATACTTGTCGTCCTATTTGTTGAAAGCTTCATCTACTTTTTTCAGGGCCTACAACCCTCAACAATACACACACACACACACACACACACACTTATGTATCTATGTATGTATGTATACATACATATATTCGCATCCCAATTCAAATGTCTCAAATTCTTTCTTCCCCTTAGAATATTCTTTCAAATCAAGTTGATTTTGCTATTTTATAATGATATTTGAATATATTGGGACTGGGGATTAAGAAAGATTATAATTTTAAATGGAAGTTTTATCACTTTAACGGAAGCTGTATTGATCACTTCAATCTTTATTTTGATTTATTTGTTTAAAATTCATATTACCCACCAAGTATACATACATACATATATATATATATATATATGCTCTATATGTATATATAAAAGGAGAAAGGTAGGGATATCAATGCCATGTAAAGTGAAGACTTCTGTAGTGATGATATAGGGAGGTATACATTGATCAGTATAATGAGTTAATAGTGTCTTGTCTACAAGAACATTGGGGTTGGTTTGTTGGGTTGATAGTGGGAGCTCATATTGTCATCGTCTTCCTTTATTATATACATATGCATATCTATACATGCCACTGTGAAGTTGACATTGGACATGAGGGTTCCAGTCAGACTTATCATGTAATTAACCCATTCTGTCCCCTCTGCTACTTGCAATAAAGCAACCATTCTTTCATTGTAATCCCGTTGTTTTCTCCTGTTTCTTTTTTTTTTTTTTTTAATTATTTATATTTTCTTTTCCTCTTTTTTTTATGCGAAATATTTTCCCTTCATATATACATTTATTTAATGGGATATACTCTTCCGATCTCTCTCTCTCTCTCTCTCTCTCTCTATATGTATGTACATATATATATATATATATTTATCTAGGGATAGGGACATTGTGCATATATCTTTGTGGAGAATAATTTGACTGCTTAATTTTAAAATTAATCAAAATTCAATAAAATTAAAGTAACCCAGTTAGCTAGTTGTTTCAGTTAATGGTATGTATGTGGGGGTTACGTTTGCATGAAAGTTAATGAAGGAAAAAGGTAATGCATATGTGTGTGTGTATGTATATATATATATATATATAAGAAAGAAAAAGAAAGAGAAATAATAATATAAAATAAGGGGAGAATAATGGATTTTAAGAGAAGGAAAAGCGTTGAAAAATACTAATAATAATATACCAAAAGAGGAATTAATGTGTCCCTCTCCTTTCAACTTGCCTACACCACTTATCCATCCTTAGTGGAACCAATAACCCACTCCTTTTCTTCTTTCCCACTACTCATCATCCCCTTTCCCTCCTCTACAAATATATACAATTTTTATGTGGTTACAATAATACTCCTCCGACTACAACTAACTTAATATATGTGTTTATGTTAACTTAGTACCAAAAATTTACATCTATAATCTGATCCTCGAAAATATACATAACTTTTATGTTAAAGATATTTTATTATTCATTTTTCTTAAATTTCTTAACTAGATATACAATGATTTTTTTTTTTTGAAAATAAAAATAATACATATTTTAATAATTAAATAAAATTTACAGATCATTAATAACATAATAAGTAACGTCATAATTTTACAACGAGAACACCCGACTTAACTTGAATGCACAACCTCTATGTGGAAGAATTCATGATCATGATATTTTAAAAATTAGAAATTTTAAATTAATTGATTTTTGTGTGTGTGTGTGTGTGTGTGTGTGTGTGATTAAGATGTTAATTAAACCAGTGTTATATTAAACCTATTGGGATTTAATTGGATATGAAGTTGGCCTCAAAAGTCAGTAGCGAAATTTTGTTGGCACATACATACGTACATACATATGTTTATGATTAGAACCAATGTAACACCCCGTTTTTTTTTTTTCTTAACGGTGTACGATAAAGCACTCATACAACACAATACCGAAATCCATATTATTCCAACCATGCACAAGAGAAATTGGTCCACCTTCCATGTTCCAAATCAATTGTACATACATCTCCACCTCCACAACACATAGTAATACAATGTCAAACATTCCTAGATATTCAATATCCAGACTAAACCATCCTTTCAAACTACTTCAAATCACAAACAAAACTTGTGCCCTATGGCACTACCGACGGGGCTCCGTTACCAGCCGCTCGGATCCCAATTCCGTTCTTACTCCACCTGTGAATGATGAGAAGTGAGTTCACATAACTCAATACGATAAAAATTAAGTTGTAAGTGTAACATGCAGTGACAAGAATTTCCAGAAATGTCTATATGCATTTATCCTACCCAACCCCCAAACAACTCATAACCCTCTCCCTACACTAATTATCAAGGTCCTATTCCGAGGAAATAGCACGGCTAAACAACCCCACCCACCCATCAATCATCCATTAACTCTCGTCACCAACAGCGGCGACTCATACACTCTTCCCCCCATCTCCCGACCTCACGAGGCCACACACACACACATGGCGTTGACTATTCCTCAAGCCCGCCAATTAGTTAACCATAGACATATTTTAGTTAATGGTCGTATAGTAGATATACCAAGTTATCGCTGCAAACCCCGACCAACCACCTTCATTTCACGTCACCAATATCGGCGACTCATACCCATTTCTCCACCTCTCGACCTAATAGGCCACGCACACACCCACACACCATTATTCCGCGTCACCAACATCGGCGACTCACACTCACTCCTCCACCTCTCGACCCAAAGAGGCCACACACACACACGAATATCATCGTCTCGCGTCACCAACATCGGCGACTCATGCTCAATCCTCCACCTCTCGACCTAAAGAGGCCACACACACACACAAATACCATCGTCTCACGTCACCAACATCGGCGACTCATGCTCAACCCTCCACCTCTCGACCTAAAGAGGCCACACACACACACACAAATACCATCGTCTCGCGTCACCAACATCGGCGACTCATACTCACTCCTCCATCTCTCGACCTCGTTGGGCCACGCACACACACAACATTTCCACCTCCCGTCACCACCATCCGTGACTCATGCACCCTTCTACCCCTCTCGGCCTTGCTAGGCCACACTCACATACATATCCCCTCCCTGCTCCACCAACATCGGCAACTCAACCCGCCCCTACCAACGGCCTCCAAATTCCCCCTCCCAAACCGCATGCTCCCATCTCTCCTTATACCATGCTAGTCCCAAGCGTTCTAACTTGCTAACTCCTACTGACCACATTACTCCCCTTCTCCCATCCAATCCCCCTCAAATCCTGTTTCCTAGTCCCCACTGCCGTACCTTCCAGCTCCCTTCCCTCTCCCACTGCCCCCTACCCGCTACCTCCCCCATCCTCCAGCCTCCTCCCGGTTCCTATACACTTTTGCCTACCTAGGGCGATTAACCTCTCAGCTTGCACCGTTTCACACCACATACACGCCCTCACCACCGTGCATTTCGGGGAAACACATCACCGCCTATTAGCGGCTCCCTCCACATCCTCACCCACGCACACACCACGCACACACCTCTTCTGTCCTCTTGAGTTTTTATCCCACCCGCGCCCCTTAGATTATTCTCTCACATCCTCCTCACTCTGTTCTACCCGCACCACCCCCATCCTTCCCCACGGCTCCCCACACGCCTCCAACACCGCCATACTTTCCATTCCTTCCCCGATCACCTCCGTGAGCGCGCGGGACAACCCCACGCTTACGGCCTACCTTCACTGCTCCACTCCATCGCGCCATTGCCGACGCCGCACCTGCACAAAATTCTCTACACACACACACCGCACCAACAGCTCAAATTTTCACCGTACCTCCCGTTTCCATCTTCCTTATTCCTGCCGGTCGCGTCGTCCGTCCACGACCTCCTTCCCTCTCCCTTCTCGCTCCCCTCCACCCCGACTCTCTCCTCTCTCCTTCTGGAACTTTCCTCTTCTTCTTCGTCTCCGCTGTCCTCCTTCCCTCCTTTTCTCTTTTTCTCTTTTTCCTTTTCTTTCCCTTTTTTTTTTCTTTTTTTCTCTTCCTCCCTTCTCCCTTTCCCGACCTCCTTTTATACTCTGCCAGCCTATCCCAAAACGACGTCGTTTTCCTACATCCCAAAACGACGTCGTTTTTCTTTCTTTCAAAACGACGTCGTTTTTCCCCTCTCTAAAACGACGTCGTTTTTATTATTTATTTATTTTTTTTTTCTACTCTTTCTACTTTCTAGTCCTTACAACCAACACTTGCAAGTTATTAATTTTTGATGTTTGATGTATGTTATAATTTATTTTCTAATATTTTCTATTTGTTTTTAAATATTTAGTTTCTTTATATTTTTATGAAAAAAGTTAAAATGGTAATATTATATTTAAATAACTTAAAAAATAGCTTAGAATATAATAATAATAATAATAATAATAATAATAATTAGTTGGAGGAGAGGAATAAAAGGGACAAGAAGAAAATCTGACATTATGTTATAGAATATATGACGAAGAGGATGACGTAGCTATTCCTCATGTATAAACAGACACTTTATCATATATATATATAGACAGACAAGCTTTCCTTTTTGAAGCCTAATAATAAAATAATAATAAATTATATGGTGTAGCACTTAAAAATGAAATTAATTCATAATTTATGAATTTATATGTATATATGGTCAAGAGTTTTATGTGTAGAAGATCAACACACTCAACCCTGAAAACCACACTTACTAAACAAAATCCAAAGAGAAAAAAAAAAAAAAAAAAAAAAAAAGAAAAATAAACTCAAACCCATGGCTTAATAATTCTATGCATCGAGACAAGAATTTTTAGGTATTGATTAATTCCTACTGAGTATTATTCTTCAATTATTAATTGTTGATTTTATAAGTTTAAGAATTAAATTATAGCCAAAAAATAAAATAAAATCTAGTATATAGTTACATCTTTGACTTTATATTTAATCTAGAGTTAAGAGATTAGTCAAAGAAATCACTTAATAAATAGCATTAAAATTATGAGTTAATATCTTAATTTTGAATTAATTAGAATTAGTTAAAATATGTTGACAATTTAATTTTTTTTTGTAATTGTTTAGAGAATAAATTTATAAATTAAAAAACACTCAATATTTTATTGATAAAAAGAACATAAATTTTACAATATTCACAGCATCAAATCTCATACCCTAAACTTAATTATGCGTTAACTTGTTAAAGCTAATAAATCTCTTTTATTTTTTTTTTCACTTCACATCCCAAATATTTTTTCTTTTTCACATACTTATTTATTTTCTTTTATCTAAACTTATTTATATAAGTAGAAATATTACTGTTTTATCTTCACATTCTTTATTGTTGTCGTTTATTTTCTCTCTTTATTATTGCAGCTTCACCTTCGCCTTTTTATTGTAAATTAATTGAAGTTTTAATTCTCAACATCAATTAAATCAAGTTTAATTATCCAACATCCTGCCTTAAACTTGATTTAACTAATCCCAACATCCTCTTTAATTTGATAAATATATATGCTTTAAGTGATTTTGTGAAAATATCTGCAATTTGATTTTTAGATGCACAGTACTCGACCACGATCTCTTATCTTTCACTAAGTCACGAATATAATGATGTTTGATGTCGATGTGTTTGCTATAACTATGAAGCACTGCATTCTTTGTTAAGGAAATAGTTGATTGAAGTAGATTGTTGTTGAACCATCTTGTTGATATTCTAACTCATTAAGCATCCTTCGTAGCAAACTACTTGAGCAACGCAACTTATAGCTACTATGTACTCTGCTTCTGCTGTTGAAAACACTACTACCTATTTTTTTTTAGAATACTAAGAAAATGCACATAAACCAAGATTAAACACATAACCTGAAGTACTTTTCCTTTCTTTCGTATCACCTGCCCATTCATTGTCTGTATACCCAACTAATTCCATATTGTTTGTAACGACTCCGAAAATCCAAAAGGAAATAGATAATAACTTATGCGCGGAAGCGAAATAAAAGATTAATGTTTACATTCTTTACACAATAAATTAAAAGTACTAAACAATATTACGGAATTCATTCTTTGAAAGAAACACAAGAAATAAGGAAACAAACGGAAAATAGAAAATATCTAGCATCTATATGCAATCTTCTTGGGGATCGGGCTCTTGAACCTGGTTCTCTTGATGTGAAATGATTAAATAAAGGATGAGTTACCTACCCCAGTAAGAATATCAGACTATATCACTTACACAGAAGTAAATGCTGGTATAAAATCGAAAACCACTAATGGAGCATTAAATTTAGCAAATTCATTTATCAATCATAAAATTATTTCTCGTTCACTTACCATTGCTGAATTTATGAAAATAACTTCTAAGAACAATAATATCATACAGACTAATATCTCATGCATAATCAGCCATCATAGTACATATTATAAATTCATATCCATTATCAATAAACCAAATAATAACTATCACTTTTTTCACCAGCCTACTGGTATCCATGGAGATTCATAGGGATGCCCCCACTACACATGAACTCTTTCATTTATCATTTTCAATTATGGTCCTCATACCCCGTCCGATATGAGCGTCAATTTACTAAATATCAATACCCCGTCGGTATAAGGGTTAAGCGGGTCGTCCCCATACCTTGTCCGACATGAGTACTAAATTATAAAGTCTCTATATCCCGTATGGTATGAGACAACGTTCATGGTAGAGTTTTCTATGTACCCGGTCCGTCCACCATTTCTCAGGATATCCAGTAAGACTTCATTTTCATCTAATCATTTAATCACACAATTTCTTTACCGTTTAAACTTCATTTTTTCCAATTCAACAATAAACATGTAAAATAAATGATGCATGCGTTCAAAGACATAAAATGAATAAATAAGATACCATCACGCAGCTAAACCGTAAAAATAATCAATAACAACAGTAGATAATTTTTGGTCTTGCCTCCATTAGCAAGCAGTAATTAATTATGCATGTTTACTAAAATCACACAAAATACCACATTATTATTTATTTAAACTTCAGTTCTATGGTATAGAATAGGGTGAGAGATCCTTACTCGATTTGATGCTCGAAAAACTAAACTGTTTACTGCGCCTACGGGCAGTCCCTAAGTTCCCTGAATTTTTCTTCGAGAATTAAAACACGCTAAAAATACCTACAAATATTTGAAATAAACCCAAAATAAGTATTAGGGCCCACTCCGCCAATTTCAAAAATTCGGTACGGCAGCTCCATCATGTTGCGGCGTCAGTGCCGTCGCCCAAGGTGGCAGCCTGCCTCGGGTCGATTGTTTTTGGCTGATTTTGCATCGATCCCTACAAAAAAATATGTTAAAGGACCTCAGTTGGTCAAAAAAATACGAAAAATCGAAACTTACCGATGGTAGGGCCCTCCGGTGCGGCGGCTCCTATGGCTCACGTTGCGGTTGGGTGTTTTACTTTGGTCAACCTGTAGAGAAGAAAATAGTGATCACAATGATAGAAGAGTTACGCGAAAAGGGAATCGGAAAAGACCTCATCGGAGGCATTTTGTGAAATTCTCCACGGCGGTACCACTGGGCTTCGCTGGTATTTTCTAACCAATTGGCCGATCTGTTTACTTTGATTTAACTATGGGTGAGCTTAAAATTAAATTTCGTGCGAAAGGGGTAGTTTTTACGTTTTTTGGCGGTCGAAAACGGTTCTGGTGCGGCGGTGAATGGTGGTGGTCAGCTCCCCTGCAGTTGTGTCATCTTCTTCGACGAGGGGTTCTGGCGGCTAGGGTTTGGATTTGAGACGGCTGTGGGTTATTTATATCAATCCACTTTTGATATGGACTGTCCATCGCGTTTGATGTGGACCATCCGATTGCGATTAAATAGGGAGTAAATTTGGGCCGTTCGTCGGAGTCCAATCTGAGCCGTTCATTGCGATTCATTCTGGACAGTCCGATCACATTTGAATTTGGCCGTTTGATTGCGTCTGTGAGAGAGCGCATCCAGGCCGTCCGTGCGCGCGGGAACGTAACTAAGTCGTTCAATCGCGGGCACGCAGATCATCCACGTGGCCCCTCGTGTGGCTTCCCGGATCAGCGTCTCTTCCACTTGGCGCATCCTGGTTGGTCAGGGCTGCTGAAAAGCGTCTAACGTGGGAAAACTTCCCAAAATTGTATTTTGACCCATGTTTTCTGATTTTTCTTTTAAAAGTACCCTCAAAACCCAAATTTTCACACATTTTTCCCAAAATTATTTTCAATTAAATCCTCCATCAATTTTATTTCATTTTTTACTCTAAATTAAATAAAACAAAATACAATAAAATAAAATAAATTAATAAAAATTATATTTATTAATTATTAAATTAAAACAAAAAAATTTGTGGGTGTTACAACTCTTCCACCCCCTAAAAGAAATTTGATCCTTTAAATTTATCTCTCACTCTCAATCGAATAGCTGGGAATATTGGATTCTAAAGTCTGATTCTAACTCCCATGTAGCCTCTCTTAATGTATGGTTTTGCCATATGACCTTTACAAAGGAAATTTTTCGATTACAGAGTAATATGCTCTTTCGATCTACAATGCCGACCGGTACTTTCTCATAGGACAGACCCTCCTGGAGTGGAAGAGGCTCGTGAGCCAAGACATGAAAGGGGTCCGGATTGTACTTGCATAGCATGGACACATGAAACACATTATGAACCTTGAAAAGTTTTAGAGGCAGTGCTAGTCTGTAGGCAACGGTATCAATTCTATCTAACACTTCAAATGGTCCAATAAATCAGGGGTTCAGTTTTCCCCTCTTACCGAACCTACCGATTCCCTTGAAAGGAGTGATCTTAAGGAGCACCCGATCGCGTTTCTCAAATTCTAAATCTCTCTTCCGGGTGTCTGCATAACTCTTCTGCTTGTTGTGAGCCGTCTGAATGTTCTTCCTGACCTTAACTATTTTGAATGTAGTCTCCTCTACTAGATCTGGACCAAACAGTTTTCTATCACTCATTTTTTCCAACAAATCGACGATCTGCATGGCCGCCCATATAACGCCTCAAATAGGGTCATGCCAATACTCGCTTAGAAGTTGTTGTTGAAGACGAACTCTATCAGGGGTACATGGTCATCCCAATGGCCCCCGAAGTTAGGGACACAAGTTTTGAGCATATCTTAAAGTGTACGGATTGTCCTTTCTGACTGTCCATCAGATAAGGGATAGCTTCGTTCCTATGGCTTGCTGAAAGCTATACAAAAACTGTGAAGTGAACCTGGAGTCCCTGTCGGAAACTACAGTCATTGACACCCCATGTAATGTAACTATTTTCTGGATATACATTCTTGCCAACTTGTCCAAGGAATCGACTATCCTAATGGCCAAGAAGTGGGAAGATTTGGTAAGCCAGTCAATAATTACCCAGATGACATCATGTCTTGAGCGTGCCTTAGGTAATCCTATCACGAAGTCTATGGGGATATGTTTCCACTTCCATTCCGGGATTGGTAATGACTGAAGTAGTCCGCCTGGGCGTTGATGTTCTACTTTGACCTACTGACATACCAAATATTTAGAAATAAAGTCAGTTAAATTTCTTTTCATCCCGTTCTATTAAAATCAGGATCGCATACTTTAATATATTTTAGTGCTTATGGGATGCAGAACAAACTTCGAGCTATGGCCTTTGTCATGATGTCTCTCTTTAATTCACTGTCACCTGAAACACACACCATGTCCTGCAATCTGAATAACCTATCGGCAGAGACTCGAAATTCTGAGCTAATTTCTCATTCTGCATCTTTCTTGAGGGCTACTAGGGTGGAATCAGCGGACTAAGCTTTTCTTATTCTCTGGATTAATTCAGGCTAAACGGTCAGGTGACCCAAATATGTGACCCTCCTCAAGCCCTGAAACCGTATCTATTGTGTGGCCCCAATTTGCTTGCATTCTAAAATCATCAAATGGGCTAATGTACTTGTATTTTTTCGGCTGAGTGCATCGACTACCACGTTGCCCTTACTCGAGTGATACAAGATGTTACAATCATAGTCCTTAAGAAGTTCTATCCACATTTTCTGACGCATGTTGAGATCCTTTTGAGTGATATTTTAAACTCTTGTGATCAATATAAACATAAAAAA
Source organism: Carica papaya (assembly GCF_054855325.1). Classification (NCBI taxonomy): domain Eukaryota; kingdom Viridiplantae; phylum Streptophyta; class Magnoliopsida; order Brassicales; family Caricaceae; genus Carica; species Carica papaya. Next base: position 25,121,648 of record NC_142312.1, on the reverse strand, counting down.
TCTCTCCATATAAATAATGGTGCTAAGTCTTCAAGGCGTGTATGATTGCCGCAAGCTCTAAGTCATGGGTGTGATAGTTTTTTTCATGACTCTTCAACTGTCTAGACCCATAGGCTATGACCTTTCAATGCTGCATCAAAATACAACTCAGGCCTAGATAGGGGGTATCACTATAAACTGTAAATTCCTCCGATCCACTCGACAATGCCAACACAGGTGCAGTAGACAGTTACTTCTTTAGTTTTGAAAAACGTCTTTCACAGTACTCATTCCACTCAAACTTGATATTCTTCTTTGTGAGTCGAGTTAGGGGAGCAACTACACTCGAAAACCCTTCTACAAACCTGTAGTAATAACTCGCCATCTCTAGAAAGCTACGGATCTCCTTAGCTTATGTCAATTTTTCTCAGCCGAACATTGCTTCAACCTTTTAAGAGTTCACTGATACTCCATCCTTTGATATGATGTGTCCGAGGTTGGTGGCCTGCTCAACTTTACATACAGTTTTTTTTTCTCTGAAACCTACAAAACCTGAGCTAGATGGTGAGCATGTTCCTCTCTACTTTTTAAATAAATCAGGATGTCATTGATGAATACAATAGCAACTTGATCCAAGAATTATCTGAAAACCTTGTTCATCAAGTCCATGAAGATGGCATGGGCGTTGGTTAGTCCAAATGGCATGACCAGAAACTCATCGTGTCCGTACTTGGTTCGAAAGGCTGTTTTGAAGATGTCTTCTATTCTGATTTTCACCTGATGGTAACCTAAATGCAGATCTATTTTGGAGAAGACCTAAGCACCCTACAACTCATCGAAGAGGTCATTAATCCTGGGGAAGGGATACTTATTCTTTATTGTGAATCTGTTATACCATCTGTAACCAATACATAACCTCAACGTTCCATCTCCCTTTCTGGCAAAGGTGACTCCGGCACCTCAGTGGGACATACTATGCCAGATAAAATAACCGTCATGCAATTCGGTGATCATTTTCCTCAGTTTCTCCATCTCAACACGACTCATGAGGTAAAGGGCAACCAAAATAGGTTGGGTGCCTGGTTGGAGGTTTATGGTGAATCCGACTTCCCTCTCTACTGGCAGTCTGGATAGTTCAACCGGAAGCACATATGAAAAGTCTCAAACTACCATAATCTCTTGAATACAAATATCTTTTTTAGATTTGCCTAGTTACAAAAAAAAACATGGTTAAAATACCTGACAAATAAGAAAATTTGCCATGAAGGAATAAATGTTAAATGATTTTATTAATTTGTAAATTGTTACTCATTAGGAGGATTGAATACAACCTTCTTGCTAAAACAATCTACAGTGGCGTGATACGCGACTAGCCAATTCATTCCTAAAATTACATCAGAGTTCCCGTGTCTAATTCTTTTAGATCCACACTCAATTTTCTATCTGCTATATCTATGCCACCGGCCCTGTAGACAGCTTCTCCCAATACTGTCATACTCCAGCAGTAGACACAAATAACATAAAATCAAGTTTATCAGATAATACATTAAATTTTGATGCAAAAACAGGTGAAACAAATGAATGCGAAGCACCAGTGTCAATCAAAACATGAGCAAGATAGTTACAGATAGTGTACATACCCTATACCACGTCTGAGTTGGCTTCTGCATTCTGCTTGGTGAGATTGTAAGCTCTGCGGTGGATAGAAGGTCTGTCTTGATTCTAGTTCCTTGGGCACTCCCTCGCATAATGTTGGGCACTACCACATATGCGACAGGTGTTGTTGAGGTGATAACATGGTTGGTCTCTATGATCCCTACCACAATGCTGACAGATCTTACTGCGTCCTGCCACTAGAGCCTGAGGGGGAGCTTGGATCATCGGCTTGGGCCTCTTGTTGTGTTAAACAGGCGCAGTAGGTGCTGTCTACGGGGTAGAGCTGAGGGTGCGAAAGCTCCTCTCCACTAGCTGTGCCTTGGCCAAAATGACCGAATAAGTCCTTAGCTCCAGCACAAACAAATGCTGTCTGATCTCTGGGTAGAGAATCCACTCAAACTTCCTAGCCTTCCTGCCTTCATCCAACAATGTCTCAGGCGAATATCGACCCAACTCTAGAAATTTGCGAGCATATTCTGACACAGTCATGTTCTCCTGGACCAACTGTACAAACTTTATCTTCTTCAAATGTCGGAGATGCTCTGGAAGGGAAAAGTCGCCAGGAACTGTTCCCAAGTAACTAGAACAGGCAGGGAGGTCTGTTTGAGTTCCCACCAGTGGTCTGCTTCTGCCACAAGCATGTAGGTAACGAAGGTCACTTTCTATTCGGGAGTCAGTCCCAGGGTCTTGAAGGCCTTCTTTCTTTCTGCTAACTAGTACTCGGCATCTTCAAAAAAGAATCCCCTACAAAAGTTGATGGGTTTAATCTCTTACACCTCTCTTTGTAGCCTGAGTCAATCATGGGAGGAGCTGGGTCTCGTGGAAGAGGGACTGGGCCATGCTGAGGATAGACTGGGGGCCTCTGCGGTGGTACTTACTGATACAGTGGGGGCACTGAATTGTACTGTAGCGGTGCTGGGTGATACTGTGGCTGGGGCTCCAGATCATACTGTGGTGGAGACAGGATATTCAGTAAGACTAAATTTTCATCTAATCATTTAATCACACAATTTCTTTACCGTTTAAACTTCATTTTTCCTAATTTAGTAGTAAACATTTAAAATAAATGATACATGTGTTCAAAGCCATAAAAGGAATAAATAAGATACCATCACGCAGGTAAACCGTAAAAATAATCAATAATAGTAGTAGATAATTTTCGGTTCCGTCTCCATTAGCAACCTGTAATTAATTATACATGTTTACTAAAATCGCACAAAATACTACATTATTATTTATTTAAACTTCAGTTTGATGATAGAGAATAGGGTGAGAGCTCCTTACTCGGTTTGACGCCTGAAAAGCTAAACTGTTTAATGCGCCTACTGCAGTCCCTGGGTTCCTCGAATTTTTCTCCAAGAACTGAAACACGCTAATAATACCTAAAAATATTTCAAATAAACCTAAAATCAGTCTCAAGGCCCACTCGACTAATTTCAAAAATTCGGTACAGCGGCTCTGCCGTGCTCCGGCGTCAGCACCGCTGCCTGCAGCGGCTGTCCGCCTCGGGTCGACCATTTTTGATCGATTTTTTATCGATCCCTATGATAAAATATGTTAAAGGGTCTCAGCTGGCTGAAAAAATACAAAAAGTAAAAATTCATCGCCGGCGGTGTTCTCCGGTGCGATAGCTCCTCCGGCTTATGTTGTAATTGGATGTTTTGTTTTCTCAACTTGTAGAGAAGAAAACGGTGATCACAATAGTAAAAAAATTACTCAAAAAGGGAATCGAGAAGGGTCTCATCAGAAGCGTTTTGTGAAATTCTCCGCAGCGACGGCGACGAGCTTCGTCGGTATTTTCTGGCCAATTGGCCGGTCTTTTTGCTTTGATTTGACCATGAGTGAGCTTAAAATTGAATTTCGTGTACAAGGGGAAGTTTTTACATTTTTTTACGGTCGGAAAGGGTTCCGGTGCGGGAGTGGGTGGCGACGGTCGGCTCCCTGGTAGTTGGGTCGTCTTCTTCGGTGAAGGGTTTTAGCAGCTAGGGTTAGGGTTTGGTGCGGATGCAGGTTATTTATATTCATCCGCTTTTGATCTGGATCGTCTATCGTGTTTAATCTAGATTGTTTGATCCCGTTTAAATTAGGAGTGAATCTGGTCGTTAATCGCGATGCAATCTGGGGCGCCTATCGCGATTCACTCTACACCGTTCGATCGCCTTTGAATCTGGCCGTTCGATCAGTTTTGGGATGGAGCGCATCCAGGCCGTCCATGCGCACGGGAACAGACCTCAACCGTTCGATCGCGGGCATGCGGATCACCTATGTAGCCCCCTGCATGGCCTCTCACATCAACGTCTTTGCCACTTGGCGCATCCTGGTTGGTCAAGGCTGCTGACCGGGCGTCTAACGTGGTGAAACCTCTCGAAATTACATTTTAGCCCATGTTTTTCGATTTACTAATTAGTTAATTAAAACAAAAAGATTTTGCGGGTGTTACATTTTTAGTGATTGAATAAAGAATGCCATCATTAAGCATTCCTTTAATATATTTCATTATTTTCTTTGCAGCTTGTCAATGAGACTGTTTTAATGACTCCATAAATATGCTCGCTGTACCAACTCCATAAACAATGCCAAGTCTAGTTGTTATTAAGCACCTCAAGTTTCCAACAAGTCCCCTGAAATTTATTGCATAAACTAAATCACCGCTTCTATCTTTTATAAATTATAACATTTCTTCCACTAGTGTTAGTATTGATTTGTAGGCTTCCATATTAAATTTCTTCAAGATATCTCCTGCATATTGCTTTTGAGAAATAAATATGCATTTATCTGTTTGATTTACCTCAATATCAAGAAAGTAAGACATTAACCCCATATATGTCATCTCAAAGTGGGAAATCATATTCTCTTTGAATTTTGATAGAAGTTTTGAATTATTATCGGTGAAGATCAAATCACCCACATAAAGGCAAACAACAACAAGATCTCCATTCTTGTTAGTCTTAATATACAGAGTATATTCGTATGGACGTTTTTGGAAACCATAATCAAGAAAACAGGTGTCAAAATGAGTGTACCATGCCCTTAGCACTTGTTTAAGCCCATATAAAGCCTTATTCAACCGATAAACTTTATGTTATTCACCTTTCTTTTCATAACTAGGTGGTTGTTCAACGTACACTTCTTCTTTGACACCATTTAGAAATGCTGACTTCACATCTATTTGACATATTTTCCAACAATTTTGGGTAGTAAGTGAAATAATCATACGCATAGTAACCAATCTAGCAACAGAAGCAAAAACTTCAAAGTAATCAATACCTTACTTTTGTTTATATCCTTTTGTAACTAGTCTCGCTTTAAACTGTTGCACTTTTTCGTTAGGCTTGTACTTTGTTTTGTATACCCATTTTACTCCAATTAGCTTCTTCCTATTCGGTAGAGTAGTTAATTCTCATGTATTATTCTTCTAAATAGCAAAAAATTCTTTATCCATCGCTTTAATCAGTCGATCATTATTAGACGCTTCTTCAAACACTATTGGATCAAAATCTACAAAAAAAGCATAATGACAACATCTCCATCTTTAGTGCGATCATTATCGACTTCATAATACTTTAAATAGGTAGGTGGACGACGATCACGTTGTGAACATCTTAGTGCAGGAGGAGATGAAGCTTCTGGAGTGACACTAGATGTTCTTCAAAAACTGGAGGAGAAGATTGCTCACCAATGCGATTACTTGTTTCTATTTCATTATTTATGAGCACCAGAATTGATAGTGATCTATTTTCTTCTTTAGACCATCCCCAAACTCCATATTCATCAAAAGTAACATCATGACTAATGATTACCTTTTGGATCTTTGGGTTGTACAGAATGTGGCCCTTCGTTTCCATGCTAAAACCAATGAAGATGCATTTTTTTACTTTGTCATCAAGTTTCTTCCTTAACTCATCGAGTACATGTGATAAATAGTACAATCAAACACCCTCGTATGGCTTAAATTAGGATTTTGCCCACTCCATACTTTTTGTGGTATTTTATCATGAATACTTTTAATAGGACATCTGTTTAAAATATAAACTACACATGTAACTGCTTCTGCCCAGAAACTTTTAGGTAACTTCTTACAATGCATCATGTTTTTCACCAAATCCATAATAGTTCTATTTTTTCTTTCTGCAACTCCATTTTGTTGAGAAGTATACCTAACTGTTAACTGATGTTTAATTCCATGTTTCCTTAAGAAATCATAACAAACAATTATTTCGTGCCTCTATCAGTTCTTAAAGTTTTGAGAGAGTAACCACTTTGTCTTTCAATATATGCCACAAAATTCTTAACTATTCTACATACTTCCGATTTATACTTCAAAAAATATGCCCATGTCTTTCTACTAAAATCATCAATGAAAGTAATGAAATATTTGTTACATCCATTAGAAGAAGCATCCATGTAGTATAAGTTTGAATACGCAAGCTCAAGTGGGTTTTTAACTCTACATGCTTGCTTTGTAGGAAATGGATCTCTATGCTTTTTTCTTAAGACACAATGCTCACAAAGTTGGTTAGGAACTTGAATAATTGGTACGTCTAAAACCCGCTCTTTATTTGCAAGAAATTTGATGCTCCCAAAATTCAAGTGCTAGAGTCACATATGTCATAGCCAATTATCATTGACAATCACAAAATTATAGTTAGAAGCATTTCCATAATTGATATGCATTGTAAATAAATGGTTGGATGACATCTTTCTCTTCAGGATTATTCCTTTTTTGTGTCATTGACAGTGTACTTGTGTTTGTTGAAACACAAATCATAACTCTTTTCTACTAGTTGTCCCATGCTTAACAGGTTTTGATAAATAGTTAGAGTATAGTAAACTTCGAAAATATAATAAACAAACCCATTGTTTAATTTAATGACAATTCTTCCTTTTCTTAAAATTGGGACTTTATGGTTGTTGCTAGGTTTCACCGAAGAACGAAATAATTTATATAACTCAGAGATGACTTTCTTATTTCTACATAGATGATTGCTACAACCTAAGTCTAATAACCATTGAATATTGTTATTTCCATTACTATCATGAGATGTCATTAATAAAGTCTTTACACTATTATTTTGGGCTACGCCGACCTAATTTTGTTTATGTTCTAATCTTTTTGCATGACACTCTTTATGATAATGACTATGTCTTTTGCAAATATGGTACTGAATATGTGATTTACACTCTGATTAATAATGACTATATTTTTTGCATTTATGACATTGGATGCGAGACTTACCTTGAGAAAATTCATTCTCTGTTGCTCTTTGTCTTAAAGTTGTTCTGAAATTTTCTCCTCCTCTACCTTTGAAAATTGAACCTTTTTGACAATGTTGTGGTCTAGGTATCTCATACTTTAAATTTAATTTAGTCTTTAAAGTTTGTTCTATTGTGGTTAGGGATCTTTTGTTCATTGAGATCTCATGTGACTCTAATGAAGCTTGTAAATCAATAGGGGTAATGGCGTCCAAGTTTTTGGACTCTTCAATAGCTGTCATCACGTAGTTTAATCGACTTGACAATGTACGTAAAATATTCTCCATGACATCTCTCTCATTTATTTGGTCTTCATTCTTCATCACATTTATTAATTTCTCCATTCGTGAAAAGTAATCATGAATACTTTCGTCTTTGCGTTGCTCCATTAGCTCGAACTGCCTTTTTAATCTTTGCAATAGAGTTTGTTTGACTGGATCTGCACCTTCATATGTTTTGACTAAAATATTCTAGGCTCCTTTTGCTGTTTTGTCATGAAATATTTTTTTCAGAACTGATAGCTCCACAAACTGACAAATTAAAAGTAAAGTCTTCTCATTTAACGAATGATTATGAACCAAGTCTTGTAAACCTGCTGTTGACGACTTTTCCTTTTCAACAAAACCATTATCTAAAATTTTATCATAACCATTGATTCTCAAACATAGCTCCATTAAGTTCTTCCATATCGCAAAATTATTTTATCCATCAAACTTAAAAATTGATGACTGCACTTGTTGAATTTAAACTCCTGTTGTTGAATTAGAAGCTATATTGATCAAACTTTATACTCTGACACCAAATGTTGGCAATTTAATTTTGTTGTAATTGCTTGGAGAATAAATTTATAAATTAAAAAATACTTAATATTTCATTGATAGAAAAAATATAAATTTTACAATACTCAAGAGATAAAATCTCATACCCCAAACTCATTATGCATTTGTTTGTTAAAGCTAATAACTCTTATTTATTTTTTTTCACCTTAGTTTCCAAATATTTTTTCTTTTTCACACACTTATCTATTCCTTTTTGTATAAATCTATTTATACAAGTAGAAAGATTGCCATTTTGTCTTCACCTTCTTTTTTGTTGTCGTTCATTTTCTCTCTTTATTGTTGCTGCTTTACCTTTGGCTCTCTTTATTGTTGCCGAAGCATATTTCGCCTCTTTATTGTTGCCGAAGCATCTTTCGCCTCTTTATTGTAAATTAATTGAAGTTTTAATTTTCAATGTTAATTAAATCAAGTTTAATTATACAACAAAATATAAACCCTTAAAATCAAGTGTGGCCCAAACACACAATTTTAAGAGAACTTTTCTCTCGTACTTGAATGTTTGGATGAAATACTCTTTGAATAGGAGACTTTAGTTGGATATTAGAATTTAATTCTATTCAAGAGATATTTTAGCCTTTGGATTAAAAATTTTATTTAATTAATATTTGGGCCTATATTGTGATATATATTAACTTTTGAGCTTAATTAATAAACTTCTTAATTTAAGTTGATCGAGGCTTACTAGCTTAGTTGTGGGACATTTCGTAAAATAAACTCTTTAGTTAAGTTTAAAGGCTACAACAAATTATATCTACTTAAACTATTTAACAAATTAGTTAAAAGCTTTTTAAACATTGTTTACTCTCGAAAAGTATTTAACCTCATTGATAATATTCATATTATATTAAGTTTAATTAAATCTTAACTATAGTCTATTTTCAGTTTAGATTGGACTTACTATATTGAGAAATGATCTAATTTTCTAGTTAGAATTTTTTCATATTCGGTTTAGGTCTAGTTGAATATATTTTTTTCCTTAAGTTTTCATTGGCTAAGGACCTAATGTTCCATTATTTAAACATTAATATGCTCTCGGACACCTAAGTTTACTAGGCTAATATTATAAAAATTATAGTTAACTAAAGAGTTTATTATATGAGGTATTTGAAATTTCAATTTAAACTCAAACAACAAATTTTCAATCAATTTAAAGATGTTAATCCGGAACAGAGGTCTGCTGTGTTGAAATTTTAAGTCTTCTCCATTAAGAACTTATAATATACATATAACTGAAGATATATATATATATATATGTGTGTGTATACTTATTGGTTATATATACATATATATGTATATATGCTGGGTATGTAGCTAATTAATGCTAGCTGTATAAGGACGAAGCCTTCTCCATCTAGAAGGTGAACATTTAATTAGCTAGCAATGATGGGATCATATAATGAACTTATGAATCACTATGTCTCTAGAAATTTTTAAAAGAGTTCTCTTGTATAATCTAGAACTTTTCCACATTTTTCTGCTCCATCTTAATAAAGTTTTGATCTTGAATCCTTCATAATATATTTATAGTATATATAATAATCGTGGAAAAGGGTAACTCAGCATAACATACATCTTTCTAAATTCAAATATATATATATATATCTATATCTATATACATATATATATACTTGCAGGGTAGCATTCTATACTTGTTTAAACCACATGTTTGAGCAAAATATTAATTATTTTTATGAATTAAATAAAGTAAAAGGATATATCTTGCACCTAAGATAGCTGCATTTCTTCATATATACATATACATATATTATATAAGTTGTGGCCATTAGCCCTCCAGATATATTTGTTGTGGACTGAATATATATTGCTAAAATTCTGGAATGGGAGGAGAAAAACGAATATGTATAAAATTTAGAGATGCTAAAACTCTTTTTTTTATTCAACAAGCTGTTGATGACAATATCTTTTCACAAATCGCAGCTACAGCAAAGTCACAAGATACATGGAATGCACTATAAATGGCCTATAGGGGGACTGCCAAGGTTTAATCTGTCAAATTGAAAACATTTAGAAGACAATTTAAGGACTTCTCCATAAAGGATGGTGAGACTATAGAGGTTTATTTTTACAAAATACTAGAGGTTGTTAACCAGATACATAAATATGGTGATCAACTATCAGAGTAAAAGATTGTTGAGAAAGTGTTGCGAAGTCTTCCAAAGAAATATGATTACGTAGTAACTGCCATAGAAGAATCCAAAGATTTGAATCAACTAACAATTCATGAATTACGTGGCTCATTGCAATCTCGTGAAGATAGGCTAAACAAATATAAAGAGTGTGATGCTGAAAATATGTTTCACACAAAGATGCTTTTTTCTAAAAATCTTAATGAGTCAAGTAGTAAACATAGGTGAAGAGGCTATGTTTGTCGAAGAGGAGGTAGAGGTGGTGGTCGTGGAAGCTATAATCGCAACCAAAATACCAAGAACAATGTTTGAGCTCAAAATCAGAAGCTACAATGTTTTTGTTGTAAGAAAATTGGTCATATTGCAAGGTTTTGTCGATTTAAAGCTGAACAAGCAAAATTTACATAAGATAAGGAAAAAAAAGATGAGACCGAATGCTTGTTTATGGCTTATGTTACTGGAAGTAAAAGTTTGTCAAATATTTAGTACGTGGATAGCGGCTGTAAGTAATCATATGACAACAAATTTGAATGTTTTCATCAGTTTAGATAAGACAATCAAGAAGTGTGTGAAGATAAGAGATGATATGGTTCGTGAAGCATGTGGAAAATGGACTGTCAAAGTAAATTTTCATCATTTTAGCTGCATTAAAGATGTTCTTTATATACCTGAATTGGATTCAAACTTGTTGAATGTGGAGCAATTTCTAAGATAATGGTATGCACTTGTTATAAAGGATATGACATGTGTTATTTTTTCTTATAAAATTAAGAAGCATTTGCTGTTCAAGATACTTATGGCTGATAACAACATGTTTCGTCTCTTTTTAGAGTGCAAAGATCAAACACTTACAATCTCCTTGGATGATAATGACTGGTTATGACACCGCAAATATGGGCATTTAAAGTTTAACAGCTTGAAATCTTTGTCTAATCAAGCTTTGGTGGATGGTTTGCCTATAATTCATTAAGTGAATGACATATGTGAAAGTTATATGTTTGGAAAAAAAATCGAGATACATTTCCAAAAAACTTGGCAAGGAGAGCATCAAGTCCCATTGAGTTAGTTCATGCCAATTTGTGCGGGCCTAAGAGAATTTCCTTTTTAAATAATAGCTTATACTTTATTGTGTTTGTTGATGATTGTAACAAGATGACTTGAGTTTATTTTGTGAAAAAAAAATCTGCCACCTTGCTTATCTTTAAGAAATTTAAGAATTATGTTGAGAAGCAAAGTGGGAACACTTTGAAATTCTTAGAACTGATGGAAGAGGTGATTTATTTCAACTGAGTTTAATGATTTTTATGAATATTGTGGCATCAAAAGGCAATTGACAGCTAGTTATACACCTCAACAAAACAGTGTGGCAGAGCAAAAGATAGAAGTTTACTGGAGGTGGCAAAGTGCAGGTATAGTGCAAAAGCTCTTCCAAGATGTTTTTGGACTGAAGCTGCTCACATGAGTATTTATCTTTTCAATTGGAGCCCTACATAAGCCTTGCAAAATCAAACACCTTTTAAAGCTTGGAATGGATAGAAGTCAAAGGTAACCCACTTCAAAGTATTTGGTTGTATTTCTTATGTTCATATTCATTCTAAAAAAAGACATAAACTTGATGAAAATAATGTCAAATGCATATTTGTGCGTTATAACAATAAAACAAACTGGTACACTTTTTACGATCCTATCACTAATAAGTAAATTATTAGTTGTGATGCTGTGTTTGATGAGAAAAAATCAGTATTGTTGGCATGAGAAATAGGATTGTCTAGAATTATTTGAAGTTTGTGATGATGTATGTAATAGTCCAGCAGCTTTAGTGAATAGTAATGATAATATTTCAGATCCTTCTAATTCATCCAGACCAACCAGCCCATCAACAAGTGCATCTACAAATTCAAGCTCAAGTGATAGACCTCCAAGGAAGTGGAGATATTTGAAGGAAATTTATCAAAGAACTGAACGTTGTCAAATTGCATAAATTCAAGAACCTAACTGCTTCAAAGAAGTTGCAAGCTCAAAAGAATGGTGTGATGCGATGGATGAAGAAATGAATGTCTTGGAACGAAACAAGACATAGAAATTTGTTGAATTGCCTAAAGATAAAAAAGTAATTGGATTGAAATGAGTTTATAAATTGAAGCACAAACTTGATGGCTCAATTAAAAAATATGAAGCATGACTGGTTACTCGTGGTTATATGCAATGCGAAGGTACTGACTTTGAAGAAACCTTTGCACTGGTGGCAAGATTTGACACTATAAAGGTTATTATAGCTATAACTGCACATTGCAAGTGGAATGTTTATCAATTTGATGTCAAATCAGCTTTTTTAAATTATTTTTTGGATGAGTATATCTATGTGGAGCAGCCACCAGTTTATGAGGTGAAAAGGCACGTGACAAAGGTGTGCTAATTGAAAAAGCCTTTGATATGGCCTTAAGCAAGATCCAAAGGCCTGATATGCAAGTATTGATGGACATTTCAGTAACAATGGTTTTCAAAAAAGTGCTAATAAGCCTACCTTGTATGTGAAAACAAGAGGTTTTGATGAGGTACTTATTGTTTTCCTTTATGTAGAGAATTTAATCCACACTAGCAATAGTCCTTCATTGTTGACTGATCTCAAAAAGATTATGATTGAAGAATTTGATATGATTGATTTAGATTTGATGAGCTATTTTTTAAGACTAAAAATATATCAAAGTGATGCTGGATTTTTTATTTGTCAATAAAAGTATGCAAATGATCTTCTTAGCAAGATTAAGTTGCAAGATTATAATATGGTGAAAACTCCAATCACAACTAATCAAAAGTTAAGTGTTGAAGATGGAGAAGAACAAGTTTATGCTCATGTTTATCGAAGCTTGGTAGGAAGCCTGCTCTATCTCACTTATACTAGATCGGACATCTTACAAGCTACTAGTCTTTTGTCCAGATTTTTGCAAAAACCAAGCAAGGTACACTATGGGGCAACAAAAAGAGTGTTAAGGCACTTGAGAGGAACAACTTCATACAGTTTGTTTTATAGCACCGATAATTTGAATTTGCATGAATATTCGAATAATGATTGGGCAAGTTGTGTTGATGATCCTAAAAGTACCACGAGATATGTTTTTAGTTTGGAATCAATTGTCATATCTTAGAGCTCAAAGAAGCAAGCATCTACAACTTTATCATCATCGGAAGCTGAATACATGGTTATAACTTCAACAACTTTTTAGGCAATGTGGTTGTAAAGAATTTTAGAAGACATGAAGCAAAAGCAAGAGGCAACTATGATTTATTGTGATAATCAGTGACCATTATTGTGGCGAAGAATCTTATTTATCATAATTGCACGAGACATATCGAGACTTGACATCATTTTATTAGAGAATTGGTGGCAAAAGAAAGCATACAGATTGCATATTGCAATAAAAATTACCAACTAGCTAATATGTTTACAAAACCTATTCCTTTGGCAAAAATTTGAATATTTTAGACAAATGATTGGTTTTATAAGTTTTTACATTATGAGAGAATGTTAAATATAATGCATAAATTAGTAAATCGTATGTTCTCTTTATTTAATCACATGATCTTTTATGTTTTTAGTAATCTAAATTAATTATTCTAATCTTGTGGACAGTGGGTAAGTAGTAGATATTTTAGGAACGTGCTTATCACTGAGTATTTATTTGCTGATTTTGTGAGTTTCTAGTTTCAACTTTGGTGTATGAATTTGCTGGCTGGAAATAATAAAATCAGATAAAATTTTCAGCATTTTTTTTATTCTGCTCACTACCAAGTTAATAAAAATCTTGAGTGAAGTCTCTGAGTTGTCGCTCGGCCTCTCTTGATCTTGCAGTAAAGTAGAGAAGTTTTTTTTTTGGAACCATTTTAAAGTCAACATGCATTGTGTCAGAGGAAGATATTGTTTGACCACATAGATATGTAATATAATATAATATTTAAAGCTGTCATGTCGCCTACAACATCACATGGAGTATAATTTTCCCGCGATTTCAGCTTGTTCTTCCAGTTTTATCAAACGCATGCAATTTCACATGGGTTCCTAAGATACCTCCTCTCCTCTCCTGCCCTTTCAATCTCAATCCGGGACACCACAATCACTTTACTTGATCACTTCATTTTTCCAGCACCTTCAAATAACTGATCAATCATGCTGACATATTGCCCAACTTTATATATATATATATATATATGTATATGCATCATATTTTATTTTCTTCTTAATTAATATTTATATATATATATGTGTGTGTGTGTGTATATCTTTTCAAACTATAATACAAGTTATTGTGTTTTGCATTATAGTTATAGACAGATATTAATTATAATATTACAAAATATAATTTTAATCAAAATGCACGATATTGCAACTTCAAAATTTCTTACTGAAAAATAAAGATGTATCATCCAATTATGTAAGAGCTTGTTGAAAAAATTTTAGGAGATAAATTATCTCTAGCTAATTTTTGTTGGAAATGAGAGGAATAAGAATGGAAAGATTAATAGAAATACTTAATTTTTTATTTGTGATTGTTACGAAAAAAATTTTAAGTACATTATAGTATATATAAATATTACCATAATTTTTAAAATTTTAAATACATATATCGTAACTAAATTTAATTTATAATTATAATTAAATTTAAGACATGAATTACATAAAAAAAAAAATTCAAAACATATATATTTATAACCTTAATTTCTAAATAAAATAATTTATAAATTATTATTTTTAACTCTCTAGTAACACAAATAAATGTTCTTAATTTATAAGTTATTAATTTTAGTTCTTTAATAAGATAAAATTTTTACTTAAATTATCATTTTCAACAGAGCTTTTGAAAAATATATGCTGATTAAATCTCATTGGTCCTAGAAGGAGACCGACATGAGACAGCAGTGAAGGAAACAAAAACTGGGTTATCAGGTGAAGTATGGAATATATATGTATATATATAGGGTATAGGGCAAACAACAGCGACAGTACCTTTTCAAGAATGCAACAAAAGAAAATTAAAAATGATGAGAATGATGATGATGGGATATTTCTTATTAGCCATAAATAAACGTGTACATACCTATACATACATACATATATATATATATATATAAACATATGTGTTAATTTAGAATCTACGATATATATTGACCCACAAGTAGTGCAAGCGGAAGAGTGGTGGCAATCTGAAAAACAAAAAGTTGTTGAAGAGAGAAAAAGCTGCGCTGATTTTTCTAAGAATCCAGTGTGTGAAAAGGAAAGAGACAAAAATGAAGGAGATGATCAAGTGGGTAACGTGTCCTGTAATTGGAGATGGTGAGGTCCCCAGTCATCCGCCATGGAAGTTCGTAAGAATACAACTTTTCAGAGGAATTTATACGTGTCAATCTTCCATTTGCTTCTTCCATTGCTAATGTCATCCTCACTTTCATGCATCATCAGCATTTAATTCCGAAAAATTATACGCAGCAACACGAATAACTTGTATAAGTGACATACATACATACATACATGTATCGATTGTACTGTACATCGCCCTTGTCTATAATCTTAAATACCATCTGGGTACGTTTTTTACGGTGGTTTTCCTTCGTCATTATCACACTTATTCCCACCCTTTTGAGTATATATATATATGTATGTATTTATATGTATTATATATACATGTGCGTGTGTGTGCGTGTGTGTGCGAGTGACTACGTGGTGAAGTTGTGAAATCATGCATGACAATGGTAATTTACGTGAAGCCTCGACGTGGCAACTCTAATAGCCTTGTACGACTGCTTATGTCATCTAACTTACATACTCGACTTATATATATATATAGATTCTTTTATTTTAAGTAAACACAAAGTTTTTAATTGTATAATACATTTTTCAAATCTGGTAACCTCTAATTATTATCCTCTATCTAACTTTATTTCGATTAATCAACTTCATTGATGGTACAAGGATAATTTTGTCTCTCACTGTGTTAAACCCCGATATTCAAATTTGAGTACTATGAATAAACTGGTTATTGGCAATGGATAAGGTTTGTCAATTTCTCCGACTGAAAAAGCTCTGTCACTAACAGTTCTTGCCCTTTAAAATTTTGAACTAATTTATTTTTCTATTAAGGATCAAGCCGCGCCAAATGTTTCTTCTACCTCCGAGTCATGATCTTTTCTCGACATCTCCAATCTCATCTTGCATCTTCATCAACATAATTTACCTTTTAAATCTTAATCTTGGTGGGACTCTATTTATCTTTATAAAATTCTTTAGAAATTTTTCTCTCCCTCAAAAGTGTTCTATTAATTTTGGTAACTCTACTCTCCCTCATCATGATACAAGTGTCTTGGTCAGTAAAAATATTGTGGATAAGAAAGGAATGTTTCAAAGATTGTTATAAAGCCATCGGTTTGGCACTGATTATAATGAGACTCAGTCACAATAAGAACATTTTATGAAGAAATTATGGGAACATATAAAACAATATTGAAAAGTTCAAAAAAATTAAGTTCCTTAGAAATTGGAAACAACTTTGTCTCCCCAGATAGAAAGTAAATAATTCAGCTCTGTAAATCTTGATATTTTCTTTTGTTCTAACCAATTTTTTCTGCCACCA